>NC_060192.1:41913725-42018725 GCF_021184085.1 Oncorhynchus gorbuscha
AGATGGGATGGAGTATTGCTGCAGAATGCTGTGGTTGCCATACTGGTTAAGTGTGCCTTGAATTCTAAATAAATCACAGACAGTGTCACCAGCAAAGCACCATCACACCTCCTCATCCATGCTTCACGGTGGGAACCACACATGCGGAGATTATCCATTAACCTACTCTGCGTCTCACAATAAACCAAAACCTCAAATTTGGACTCATCTGACCAAAGGACAGATTTCCACCAGTCTAATGTCCATTACTTGTGTTTCTTGGCCCAAGCAAGTCTCTTCTTATTGGTGTCCTTTCGTAGGCGATTCCTGCAGCAATCGACCATGAAGGTCTGATTCACACAGTCTCCTCTGAACAGTTGATGTTGAGATGTGTCTGTTACTTGACTCTGTGAAGCATTTATTTGGGCTGCAATCTGAGTCTGGTAACTCTAATGAACTTATCCTCTGCAGCAGAGGTAACTCTGGGTCTTCCTTTCCTGTGGCGGTCCTCATGAGAGACAGTTTCCTCACAGCGCTTGATCGTTTTTGCAACTGCACCTGAAGAACTGTTCAAAGTTATTGAAATGTTCTATATTGATTGGCCTTCATGTCTTAAAGTAATGATGGACTGTCGTTTCTATTTGCTTATTTGAGCTGTTCTTGCCATAATATGGACTTGGTCTTTTACCAAATAGGGCTATCTTCTGTATACCACCCCTAACTTGTCACAATACAACTGATTGGCTCAAACGCATTAAGAAGGAAATAAATTAAACAAATTAACTTTTAACAAGGCACACCTGTTAATTGAAATGCATTCCAGGTGACTTCCTCATGAAGCTGGTTGAGAGAATGCCAAGAGTGTGCAAAGCTGTCATCAAGGCAAAGGGTGGCTATTTGAAGAATCTCAAATATAAAATATATTTAGATTTGTGTTAACACTTTTTTGGTTACTACATGATTCCATATGTGTTATGTCATAGTTTTGATGTCTTCAATATTATTCTACAATGTAGAAAATAGTACAAATAAATAAATTATTGAATGACAACAGTCCATTTTGGGCTCTCCTGAGTGGCGCAGCATCTCAGAGGTGTCTCTACAGTTCCTGGTTCGAATCCAAGCTGTATCACATCCGGCCGTGATTGGGAGTCCCACAGGGCGGGCCCAGTGTCATCCGGGTTTGGCCGGGGCCCGTCATTGTAAATAAGGACTTGTTCTTAACTTCTTGCGTCGAGCCAACCCGGATCCGGGATCATGACTACAGCCTCAAGCTCATTACCATAACGCAACGTTAACTATTCATGAAAATCGCAAATTAAATTAAATCAATATGCTAGCTCTCATGCTTAGCCTTTTGTTAACAACACTGTCATCTCAGATTTTCAAAAATATGCTTCTCTACCATAGCAAACTAGCATTTAGCATTTAGCGTTAGCATTTAGCATTTAGCGTTAGCATTAGCAGGCCACATTTTCACAAAAACCAGCTAAAACATTCAATAAATCATTTACCTTTGAAGAACTTCGGATGCTTTCAATGAGGAGACTCAGTTAGATAGCAAATGTTCAGTTTTTCCTGAAAGATTTTTTTGTGCAGGAGAAATCGGTCCGTTTGGCGCATCACGTTTGGCTACCAAAAAAACCCGAAAATTCAGTTATCCAAACGCCGAACATTTTTTCCAAATGAACTCCATAATATCGACTGAAACATGGCAAACGTTGTTTAGAACCAATCCTCAAGGTGTTTTTCACATATCTCTTCAATGATGTATCGTTCCTGGAAGTATGAGTCTCCTTCTGTAACGCAAGGTACAATGGTTGCCACTGGGAATTACGCACCGATTTAGACAAAGGGCACCGGACGGCCCCCTGGTAATTGTAGTCTCTTATGGCCAATCTTCCAATGATATGCCTACAAATATGCCACGATGCTGCAGACATCTTGGATGAACGGCAGAGCGCATAAGCTCGTTCACAGCATATTCACAGCCATATAAGGAGACGTTAGTAAACACAGCTTCAAAAATCCTGTTCATTTCCTGTTTGAAGTTTCATCTTGGTTTCGCCTGTAGCATTAGTTCTGGGGCACTCACAGATAATATCTTTGCAGTTTTGGAAACGTCAGAGTGTTTTCTTTCCAAGGCTATCAATTCCAAGCATAGTCAAGCATATTTTCGTGACAGAATATTGCGCTTAAAACGGGCACGTCTTTTTATCCAATAATGACATAGCGCCCCCATAGGTTGAAGAGGTTAACGGACTTAACGGACTTGCATGTCATACTATTTCTGTCCACACAGCATCAGATACAAGGGCTGTGTATAGTAAGACAGAGGGGCGCTGTTTCGCTCACTCGGATGCTTTCTCCGATGAGAGAGTTTCAGCCATGCTTAATTGAAGGAAAGTTGGCAGGTGCACTGTTCGGATGCTGGAATTATTTTGTGCACAAACCTGTGACCTATTTTTTTTAATGGGCAGTGTATCCAATAGGCTTGAAGGAACTTGAAGTCAATTTGCCCAAAAAAATGATATATTTACTCTGCTTCTGTACAGAAATATATTTTCAAAATCACCAGAGAGACATATCCACAGCGAATCATCATCATTTCAGATGCGTAGCCCTATGCCTATTGTTAAAGGCTGCAATTTGCGCTGAAGGCAACAGGCCTAGCTGATGATTGGCTGTCAGTGTAAAGCGTCTAAGATAATGTGAAGATAATGTCAGTGTAAAGCGTCTAAGATAATGTGAAGATAATGTCGTTTAACATGCTGAGACATGAAGAAGTCAGTCTCTCTCCAGAATCCACTCGGCTGTCTCTCTCTGAATGTATAAGTTATATAAACTCGCTCCCCTCCCTCTCTCTCTGTCTTTCTCTCTCTCCCCTCCCTCTCTCCCCTCCCTCTCTCTCTGTCTTTCTCTCTCTCTCCCTCCCTCTCTCCCCTCCCTCTCTCTCTGTCTCTCTCTCTCCCTCCCTCTCTCCCCCCCTCCCTCTCTCTCTGTCTTTCTCTCTCTCCCCTCCCTCTCTCCCCTCACTCCCTCTCTCTCTCCTCACTCCCTCTCTCTCCCCTCACTCCCTCTCTCTCTCCCCTCACTCCCTCTCTCTCTCCCCTCACTCCCTCTCTCTCTCTCCCTCTCTCTCTCCCCTCCCTCCCTCTCTCTCTCCCCTCACTCCCTCTCTCTCTCCCCTCACTCCCTCTCTCTCTCCCTCACTCCCTCTCTCTCTCCCCTCACTCTCTCTCCCCTCCCTCAACTCCCTCTCTCTCTCCCCTCACTCTCTCTCCCCTCCCTCACTCTCTCCCCTTTCCCTCTCTCTCTCCCCTCACTCCCTCTCTCTCTCCCCTCACTCCCTCTCTCTCTCCCCTCACTCCCTCTCTCTCTCCCCCTCACTCCCTCTCTCTCTCCCCTCACTCCCTCTCTCTCTCCCCTCACTCCCTCTCTCTCTCCCCTCACTCCCTCTCTCTCTCCCCTCCTCCCTCTCTCTCTCCCTCACTCTCTCTCTCTCCCCTCCCTCACTCTCTCCCCTCACTCCCTCTCTCTCTCCCCCTCACTCCCTCTCTCTCTCCCCTCACTCCCCTCTCTCTCCCCTCACTCCCTCTCTCTCCCCTCACTCCCTCTCTCTCTGTCTTTCTCTCTCTCCCCTCACTCCCTCTCTCTCTCCCCTCCCTCTCTCTCTCCCTCCCTCTCTCCCTCACTCCCTCTCTCTCCCTCACTCCCTCTCTCTCCCCTCACTCCCTCTCTCTCTCCCCTCACTCCCTCTCTCTCTCCCCTCACTCTCTCTCTCTCTCCCCTCACTCCCTCTCTCTCTCCCCTCTCTCTCTCTCTCCCCTCCCTCACTCTCTCCCCTCACTCCCTCTCTCTCTCCCCTCACTCCCTCTCTCTCTCCCCTCACTCCCTCTCTCTCTCCCCTCACTCCCTCTCTCTCTGTCTTTCTCTCTCTCCCCTCACTCCCTCTCTCTCTCCCTCCCTCTCTCTCTCCCCTCACTCGCTCTCTCTCTCTCTCTCTCTCTCTCTCTCTCTCTCTCTCTCTCTCTCTCTCTCTCTCTCCCCTCCCTCTCCTCTTTCAAATCCCATTTCTCACTGTTCCGCTCTCTCTCCCTCCCTCAACCCCTCTCTCTCCCTCTCCCCCTCTCCTCCACCCTCTCTCCTCCCTCTCTCTCCCTCTGTCCTCCCTCTCTCTCCCTCCCTCTCTCTCTCCTCCCTCTCGCTCCCTCTCTCTCCTCCCCCTCTCTCTCTCCTCACCCCTCTCTCTCTCCTCCCCCTCACTCTCTCCTCCCCCTCTCTCCTCCCCTCTGTCTCTACCTCTCTCCCTCTCTTCTCCCCCTCTCCTCTCTCTCTCCTCCCCCTCTCTCGCTCTCTCTCTCCTCCCCCTCTCTCGCTCTCTCTCTCCTCCCCCTCTCCCGCTCTCTCTCTCCTCTCCCTCTCTCTCTCTCCTCCCCTCTCCCTCTCTCTCTCCTCCCCCTCTCCCTCTCTCTCTCCTCCCCTCTCCCTCTCTCCTCCCCCTCTCTCCTCCTCATCTCTCTCTCTCTCCTCCCCCTCTCTCTCTCTCCCCCTCTGTCTCTACCTCCCTCTCTCTCCTCTCTCTCTCTCTCCTCCCCCTCTCTCTCTCTCTAGATACTGAAGGAGTTAAAGGATGAGGAATGGGACATGGGGAATATCGTCTACACGCTGACCAATAGGAGGAAGGGCGAAGGAAGCATCGGCTATGCTGAGAGCCACGACCAGGTACTATTGGCCAGTGATATAATCAATAGGGCTGCCGGTCACCGTGGTAACTATTGAGAGTCACAGGAGCAAAGCAGGAAGTAAAAACAAATGTTCTTCAATTCAACTGACAAGAAATCCATTCCGTTGCGTGAGACACGTCAGTTGGATAAACATTCCTCATTCCAACAGTGTCATCATGTTAAGAGTCAGAAACAGACTCCGCCCTCTGGTCCCGCTAAAAGATCAAGTTATTTTATTTTAATGACAAGTGCTATACAAATTAAATGTTATGACTGTTATTTAGACCCCGGCGATAGGGGGACTAGACCCCGGCGATAGGGGGACTAGACCACGGCGATAGGGGGACTAGACCACGGCGATAGGGGGACTAGACCACGGCGATAGGGGGACTAGACCACGGCGATAGGGGGACTAGACCACGGCGATAGGGGGACTAGACCACGGCGATAGGGGGACTAGACCACGGCGATAGGGGGACTAGACCACGGCGATAGGGGGACTAGACCACGGCGATAGGGGGACTAGACCACGGCGATAGGGGGACTAGACCACGGCGATAGGGGGACTAGACCACGGCGATAGGGGGACTAGACCACGGCGATAGGGGGACTAGACCACGGCGATAGGGGGACTAGACCACGGCGATAGGGGGACTAGACCACGGCGATAGGGGGACTAGACCACGGCGAAAGAGGGGCTAGACTCCGGCTATAGGGGGACTCCGGCGATAGGGGACCACGGCGATAGGGGGACTAGACCCCGGCAATAGGGGGACTCTCTCTCTCTCCATGTTGCCAGGCTCTGGTAGGGGATAGTAAAGTATCTCTCTATGTTGCTAGGCTCTGGTAGGTGATAAGTCCCTGGCCTTCTGGCTGATGGATAAAGAGATGTACACCAACATGAGTTCCCTGATCCCCATGACTCCCGTCATCGACCGAGGCATCCAGCTACATAAGATGATCCGCCTCCTCACACACGCTCTGGGGGGAGAAGGCTACCTCAACTTCATGGGTGAGTTGGGGAGAGGGCTACCTCAACTTCATGGGTGAGTTGGGGGGGAGAGGGCTACCTCAACTTCATGGGTGAGTTGGTGGGGGAGGGCTACCTCAACTTCATGGGTGAGTTGGGGAGAGGGCTACCTCAACTTCATGGGTGAGTTGGGGGGAGGGCTACCTCAACTTCATGGGTGAGTTGGGGCGAGGGCTACCTCAACTTCATGGGTGAGTTGGGGGAGGGCTACCTCAAATTCATGGGTGAGTTGGCGGGGGAGGGCTACCTCAACTTCATGGGTGAGTTGGGGAGAGGGCTACCTCAACTTCATGGGTGAGTTGGGGGAGGGCTACCTCAACTTCATGGGTGAGTTGGGGCGAGGGCTACCTCAACTTCATGGGTGAGTTGGGGCGAGGGCTACCTCAAATTCATGGGTGAGTTGGGGGAGGGCTACCTCAAATTCATGGGTGAGTTGGGGGGGAGGGCTACCTCAACTTCATGGGTGAGTTGGGGGAGGGCTACCTCAACTTCATGGGTGAGTTGGCGGGGGAGGGCTACCTCAACTTCATGGGTGAGTTGGCGGGGGAGGGCTACCTCAACTTCATGGGTGAGTTGGCGGGGGAGGGCTACCTCAACTTCATGGGTGAGTTGGGGGAGGGCTACCTCAACTTCATGGGTGAGTTGGGGCGAGAGGGGGCTACCTCAACTTCAAGGGTGAGTTGGGGAGAGGGGGGCTACCTCAACTTCATGGGTGAGTTGGGGGGGGAGGGCTACCTCAACTTCATGGGTGAGTTGGCGGGGGAGGGCTACCTCAACTTCATGGGTGAGTTGGCGGGGGGAGGGCTACCTCAACTTCATGGGTGAGTTGGGGGAGGGCTACCTCAACTTCAAGGGTGAGTTGGGGAGAGGGGGGCTACCTCAACTTCATGGGTGAGTTGGGGGAGGGCTACCTCAACTTCATGGGTGAGTGGGGGGCTACCTCAACTTCATGGGTGAGTTGGGGGGAGGGCTACCTCAACTTCATGGGTGAGTTGGGGAGAGGCTGCTTGGTCAGCCCACAGATAACGTTTAAATGATGCACACAATATCCGCTTTCCCAGGCCAGTATTCTTCTATTCATTTGGGCCAGTAGCTTTCAGTTGGAACTGGCAAATTTATCTGAATGTCCAGCCCTGGGCATGCTAATTTAAAAGATGACTAATCATTATTAGCCTGGTTCTGTATGGAATGAAGGCACATTATTTATTTTAATTTTTCCTTTATTTAACTAGGCAAGTCAGTTAAGAACAAATTCTTATTTGCAATGACGGCCTAGGAATAGTGAATTAACTGCCTGTTCAGGGGCAGAACGACAGATTTGTACCTTGTCAACTCGGGGATTTGAACTTGCAACCTTCCCGTTACTAGTCCAACGCTCTAACCACTAGGCTCCCCATTATAAGAGACAGGTCAGGTGAGATCAAATGATGTGCTGATGCAATCAACTGAAAAAGGGGTATGTTGTTTTCCAGTGTGGTACTCTGTTGTTTTCCAGTGCGGTACTCTGTTGTTTTCCAGTGTTTTCCACTCTGTCGTTTTCCATTGTGGTACTCTGTTGTTTTCCACTCTGTTGTTTTCCAGTGTGGTACTCTGTTGTTTTCCAGTGTGGTACTCTGTTGTTTTCCAGTGCGGTACGCTGTTGTTTTCCAGTGTTTTCCACTCTGTCGTTTTCCAGTGTGGTACTCTGTTGTTTTCCGCTCTGTTGTTTTCCAGTGTGGTACTCTGTTGTTTTCCAGTGCGGTACTCTGTTGTTTTCCAGTGTAGTGTTTTACACTCTGTCGTTTTCCAGTGTGGTACTCTGTTGTTTTCCACTCTGTTGTTTTCCAGTGTGGTACTCTGTTGTTTTCCAGTGTGGTACTCTGTTGTTTTCCAGTGCGGTACTCTGTTGTTTTCCAGTGTTTTCCACTCTGTTGTTTTCCAGTGCGGTACTCTGTTGTTTCCCAGTGCGGTACTCTGTCGTTTTCCAGTGCGGTACTCTGTCGTTTTCCAGTGCGGTACTCTGTTGTTTTCCAGTGTGGTACTCTGTCGTTTTCCAGTGTGGTACTCTGTCGTTTTCCAGTGCGGTACTCTGTCGTTTTCCAGTGCGGTACTCTGTCGTTTTCCAGTGCGGTACTCTGTCGTTTTCCAGTGCGGTACTCTGTCGTTTTCCAGTGCGGTACTCTGTCGTTTTCCAGTGCGGTACTCTGTCGTTTTCCAGTGCGGTACTCTGTCGTTTTCCAGTGCGTCCTCCAGACTACAACATACAACTGTACTCTGTCGTTTTCCAGTGCGGTACTCTGTCGTTTTCCAGTGCGGTACTCTGTCGTTTTCCAGTGCGGTACTCTGTCGTTTTCCAGTGCGGTACTCTGCAGTTTTCCACCATCTCCCTAAGATCAATATCATCCCACTCACACACAGGAGAGATGGGGGAGGAGAGAGTGAAGAACGGAGACCGGGAAAGAGTTAGTTCTGCAATGAAATGGAAAACGGTTTTGTTGGTAAATCATATACAATTACATGAGAGGAGAGAGGAGAGAGGAGAGTTCACTGATAATAATATTAACTTCACCCCACAACTTCTCTGTCTGTCCTCCAGACTACAACATACAATACAACTGTCTATTTAAACTCTGTCTGTCCTCCAGACTACAACATACAATACAACTGTCTATTTAAACTCTCTCTGTCCTCCAGACTACAACATACAATACAACTGTCTATTTAAACTCTGTCTGTCCTCCAGACTACAACATACAACTGTCTATTTAAACTCTGTCTGTCCTCCAGACTACAACAACATACAATACAACTGTCTATTTAAACTCTCTCTGTCCTCCAGACTACAACATACAATACAACTGTCTATTTAAACTCTCTCTGTCCTCCAGACTACAACATACAATACAACTGTCTATTTAAACTCTGTCTGTCCTCCAGACTACAACATACAATACAACTGTCTATTTAAACTCTGTCTGTCCTCCAGACTACAACATACAATACAACTGTCTATTTAAACTCTCTCTGTCCTCCAGACTACAACATACAACTGTCTATTTAAACTCTCTCTGTCCTCCAGACTACAACATACAACTGTCTATTTAAACTCTCTCTGTCCTCCAGACTACAACATACAATACAACTGTCTATTTAAACTCTCTCTGTCCTCCAGACTACAACATACAACTGTCTATTTAAACTCTCTCTGTCCTCCAGACTACAACATACAATACAACTGTCTATTTAAACTCTCTCTGTCCTCCAGACTACAACATACAATACAACTGTCTATTTAAACTCTGTCTGTCCTCCAGACTACAACATACAATACAACTGTCTATTTAAACTCTGTCTGTCCTCCAGACTACAACATACAATACAACTGTCTATTTAAACTCTGTCTGTCCTCCAGACTACAACATACAACTGTCTATTTAAACTCTGTCTGTCCTCCAGACTACAACATACAACTGTCTATTTAAACTCTGCCTGTCCTCCAGACTACAACATACAATACAACTGTCTATTTAAACTCTGCCTGTCCTCCAGACTACAACATACAATACAACTGTCTATTTAACAGGGTTCTCAAAAGGAGCTTAAAAGTACTTGAATTTGGCACTCTGAAATTAGTACACTGGAATACATTGAAAATCTGATATGTTCTCAAGTTGGTCTCAAAAGTACTTCAATTAAAATGAGAGGAGAACATGAAATGATCTAGTCTGAAAAATATTATAAAATGTGTGTGTCTTGCAAATTAATTTCCAGGCGGACTACAGAGTTTTTTTTTCTCCTCGCTGTGGTTGCCAGGCGAGCTCATTCCACCCACACTGCCTCTCAGCCAGGCATGTACAGGACTGACTGATTAGTCTTCGCCAAACATCACATCGGAAAAAGCAAAAATCTCAATTCAATTCTGCCTTTTCTGCTTTATGGAACATTTCTGAGATCATTTTTATATATATATATATTTTTTTTTTTTTCAGCTCATGAAACATGGGACCAACAGTTTACATGTTGTGTTTAATAATATTTACATTGTAGAATAATAGTGAAGACATCAAAACTATGAAATAACACATATGGAGTCATGTAGTAACCAGAAAAGTGTTAAAACAAATCTAAATATATTTAAAATTCTTCAAAGTATCCTTTAATGACAGCTTTGCACACTCTTAGCATTCTCTCAACCAGCTTAACCTGGAATGCTTTTCCAACCGTCTTGAAGGAGTTTCCAAATATGCTGAACACTTGTCAGCTGCTTTTCCTTCACTCTGCGGTCAAGTTTCCAACTCATCCCAAACATATCAATTTGGTTGAGGTCGGGTGATTGTGGAGGCCAGGTCATCTGATGCAGCACTCCATCACTCTCCTTCTTACTCAAATAGCCCATACACAGCCTGGAGATATGTTGGGTTATTGTCCAGTTGAAAAACAGATTAAAGTCCCACTAAGCACTAACCAGATGTGATGGAGTATCGCTGCAGAATGCTGTGGTAGCCATGCTGGTTAAGTGTGCCTTGAATTCTAAATCAATCACACCTCCTCCATGCTTTACGGTGGGAACCACACATGCGGAGATCATCCATTCACCTACTCTGCTTCTCACAAAGACACGCCGGTTGGAACCAAAAATCTCAAATTTGGACTCCAGACCAAAGGACATATTTCCACCGGTGTAATGTAGATTACTCGTGTCTCTTCTTCTTCTTGGTGTCCTTCAGTAGTGGTTTCCTTGCAGCAATTCAACCATGAAGGCCTGATTCACACAGTCTCCTCTGAACAGTTGATGTTGAGATGTGTCTGTGAAGCATTTATTTGGGCTGCAATCTGAGGCTGGTAACTCTAATGAACTTATCCTCTGCAGCAGAGGTAACTCTGGATCTTCCTTTCCTGTGGCGGTCCTCATGAGAGCCACACATTATGAAGGGGACAGACACCAGGTCTACATTATGAAGGGGGACAGACACCAGGTCTACATATGAAGGGGGACAGACACCAGGTCTACATTATGAAGGGGACAGACACCAGGTCTACATTATGAAGGGGGTCAGACCCCAGGTCTACATTATGAAGGGGACAGACACCAGGTCTACATTATGAAGGGGGACAGACACCAGGTCTACATTATGAAGGGGGACAGACACCAGGTCTACATTATGAAGGGGGACAGACACCAGGTCTACATTATGAAGGGGGACAGACACCAGATGTTTAGCCAGTCACCAGAAGTTTAGCCAGTCACCAGATGTTTAGCCAGTCACCAGATGTTTAGCCAGTCACCAGATGTTTAGCCAGTCACCAGATGTTTAGCCAGTCACCAGATGTTTAGCCAGTCAGAGGTTTAGCCAGTCAGAGGTTTAGCCAGTCAGATGTTTAGCCAGTCAGATGTTTAGCCAGTCACCAGATGTTTAGCCAGTCGCCAGATGTTTAGCCAGTCGCCAGATGTTTAGCCAGTCAGATGTTTAGCCAGTCAGATGTTTAGCCAGTCAGAGGTTTAGCCAGTCACCAGAGGTTTAGCCAGTCACCAGAGGTTTAGCCAGTCACCAGAGGTTTAGCCAGTCACCAGAGGTTTAGCCAGTCACCAGAGGTTTAGCCAGTCACCAGAGGTTTAGCCAGTCACCAGAGGTTTAGCCAGTCACCAGAGGTTTAGCCAGTCACCAGAGGTTTAGCCAGTCACCAGAGGTTTAGCCAGTCACCAGAGGTTTAGCCAGTCACCAGAGGTTTAGCCAGTCACCAGAGGTTTAGCCAGTCACCAGAGGTTTAGCCAGTCACCAGAGGTTTAGCCAGTCACCAGAGGTTTAGCCAGTCACCAGAGGTTTAGCCAGTCACCAGAGGTTTAGCCAGTCACCAGAGGTTTAGCCAGTCACCAGAGGTTTAGCCAGTCACCAGAGGTTTAGCCAGTCACCAGAGGTTTAGCCAGTCACCAGAGGTTTAGCCAGTCACCAGAGGTTTAGCCAGTCACCAGAGGTTTAGCCAGTCACCAGAGGTTTAGCCAGTCACCAGAGGTTTAGCCAGTCACCAGAGGTTTAGCCAGTCACCAGAGGTTTAGCCAGTCACCAGAGGTTTAGCCAGTCACCAGAGGTTTAGCCAGTCACCAGAGGTTTAGCCAGTCACCAGAGGTTTAGCCAGTCACCAGAGGTTTAGCCAGTCACCAGAGGTTTAGCCAGTCACCAGAGGTTTAGCCAGTCAGAGGTTTAGCCAGTCAGAGGTTTAGCCAGTCAGAGGTTTAGCCAGTCAGAGGTTTAGCCAGTCAGAGGTTTAGCCAGTCACCACAGGTTTAGCCAGTCACCACAGGTTTAGCCAGTCAGAGGTTTAGCCAGTCAGAGGTTTAGCCAGTCAGAGGTTTAGCCAGTCAGAGGTTTAGCCAGTCAGAGGTTTAGCCAGTCAGATGTTTAGCCAGTCAGAGGTTTAGCCAGTCACCAGAGGTTTAGCCAGTCAGAGGTTTAGCCAGTCACCAGAGGTTTAGCCAGTCAGAGGTTTAGCCAGTCAGATGTTTAGCCAGTCAGAGGTTTAGCCAGTCACCAGAGGTTTAGCCAGTCAGAGGTTTAGCCAGTCAGATGTTTAGCCAGTCAGAGGTTTAGCCAGTCAGATGTTTAGCCAGTCAGAGGTTTAGCCAGTCAGACGTTTAGCCAGTCAGAGGTTTAGCCAGTCAGAGGTTTAGCCAGTCAGAGGTTTAGCCAGTCAGATGTTTAGCCAGTCAGAGGTTTAGCCAGTCAGACGTTTAGCCAGTCAGAGGTTTAGCCAGTCACCTCATTCACTGTGATATTCTGCTTTAGAAGTCTGCAGCAGTCTGCAGCACCTGCCGTTCTGGTGACACTAATTAAAGCTGCCCGTTGGAAGCAAGATGCTTTTCCGTAGCTATTAAGTCAGTCGATTTTCTAATGCCCAATTGAAACAGTCATTAAGCTGGATTTATGTAGTCATGTGACTATGAAATGTGTGTGTTCACCAGGTAGGTGTGTTGTCACAAAACTCTGCTCCTCACTACTCAAATGAAAACATTGGTACTGACTAAAGTTACCATTCATGTAATGTAGTAAAGAACTAGTGAAACAACTTATTATTGAGTTGAACTTTGAAATGAAGGTTGTAGTGATTTTTTTAGGGGATATACTGCCATCTGCTGGCAACTAGAAACAATTGCATCATATTTTTATAACCTTTATTTAACTAGGCAAGTCCGTTAAGAACAAATTCTTATTTACAATGACGGCCCAGGATCAGTGGGTTAACTGCCTTGTTCAGGGGGCAGAACGACAGATTTTTACCTTGTCAGCTCGGGGGATTCGATCTAGCAACCTTTAAGTTACTGGCCCAACGCTCTGACCACTAGGCTGCCTGCCCAACGCTCTGACCACTAGGCTGCCTGCCGCCCCAATTTGTAAGGAAACTATTACAAATTGATGGTCCTTGAAAATAAATATTAGCTCTTGAAAAAGTAGTTGTAAATTCAATTTGCCACTGTCTGTACAGACCCTTATGTAAACACAGTGGAGACCTGATGTCATTACATCCAAGACCACTGCTATACACATCAGCCAGACATCCAGCTCCCCCCGTCTCTCTCTCTCTCTCCCCGTCGGTCTCTCTCTCTCCCCCCATCTGTCTCTCTCTCTCCCCCCGTCTGTCTCTCTCTCTCCCCCCATCTGTCTCTCTCTCTCTCTCCCCATCTGTCTCTCTCTCTCTCCCCCATCTGTCTCTCTCTCTCTCTCTCCCCCATCTGTCTCTCTCTCTCTCTCCCCATCTGTCTCTCTCTCTCTCCCCATCTGTCTCTCTCTCTCTCCCCATCTGTCTCTCTCTCTCTCTCCCCCATCTGTCTCTCTCTCTCTCTCCCCCATCTGTCCCCATCTCTCTCTCTCTCTCCCAACATCTGTCTCTCTCTCTCTCTCCCCATCTGTCTCTCTCTCTCTCTCCCCATCTGTCTCTCTCTCTCTCCCCATCTGTCTCTCTCTCTCTCTCCCCATCTGTCTCTCTCTCTCTCTCCCCATCTGTCTCTCTCTCTCTCCCCATCTGTCTCTCTCTCTCTCTCCCCCATCTGTCTCTCTCTCTCTCTCCCCCATCTGTCTCTCTCTCTCTCTCCCCCATCTGTCTCTCTCTCTCTCTCCCCCATCTGTCTCTCTCTCTCTCTCCAACATCTGTCTCTCTCTCTCTCTCCCCATCTGTCTCTCTCTCTCTCTCCCCCATCTGTCTCTCTCTCTCTCTCCCCCATCTGTCTCTCTCTCTCTCTCCCCCATCTGTCTCTCTCTCTCTCTCTCCCCCATCTGTCTCTCTCTCTCTCTCTCCCCCCGTCTGTCTCTCTCTCTCTCTCTCCCCCGTCTGTCTCACTCTCTCTCTCTCCCCGTCTGTCTCTCTCTCTCTCCCCCGTCTGTCTCTCTCTCTCTCCCCCCGTCTGTCTCTCTCTCTCTCCCCCCGTCTGTCTCTCTCTCTCTCCCCGTCTGTCTCTCTCTCTCTCCCCCGTCTGTCTCTCTCTCTCTCCCCCGTCTGTCTCTCTCTCTCTCTCCCGCCTCTCTCTCCTGTCTGTCTCTCTCTCCCGTCTGTCTCTCTCTCCCGTCTCTCTCTCTCCCGTCTCTCTCTCTCTCCCGTCTGTCTCTCTCTCTCTCTCTCTCTCCCGTCTGTCTCTCTCTCTCTCTCTCTCTCTCTCCCGTCTGTCTCTCTCTCTCTCTCTCTCTCCCGTCTGTCTCTCTCTCTCTCTCCCGTCTGTCTCTCTCTCTCTCCCGTCTGTCTCTCTCTCTCTCCCGTCTGTCTCTCTCTCTCTCCCGTCTGTCTCTCTCTCTCTCCCCGTCTGTCTCTGTCTCTCTCTCCCGTCTGTCTCTCTCTCCCCCTGTCTGTCTGTCTCTCTCTCCCGTTTGTCTCTCTCTCCTGTCTCTCTCTCTCTCTCTCTCTCTCTCCCCCGTCTGTCTCTCTCTCTCTCCCCGTCTGTCTCTCTCTCTCTCTCTCCCCCCGTCTGTCTCTCTCTCTCTCCCCCGTCTGTCTCTCTCTCTCCCCCCGTCTGTCTCTCTCTCTCCCCCCGTCTGTCTTTCTCTCTCTCCCCCGTCTGTCTTTTCTCTCTCTCTCCCCCGTCTCTCTCTCTCTCTCTCCCGTCTGTCTCTCTCTCTCCCCCGTCTCTCTCTCTCTCTCTCTCTCTCTCCCCGTCTGTCTCTCTCTCTCTCTCTCCCCGTCTATCTCTCTCTCTCCCCCGTCTGTCTCTCTCTCTCTCCCCCGTCTGTCTCTCTCTCTCTCCCCGTCTGTCTCTCTCTCTCTCCCCCGTCTGTCTCTCTCTCTCTCCCGTCTGTCTCTCTCTCTCCCGTCTGTCTCTCTCTCTCTCTCTCCCGTCTGTCTCTCTCTCTCACTCCCCGTCTCTCTCTCTCTCTGTCTCTCTCTCCCGTCTGTCTCTCTCTCTCCCGTCTGTCTCTCTCTCTCCCGTCTGTCTCTCTCTCTCCCGTCTGTCTCTCTCTCCCCCTGTCTGTCTGTCTCTCTCCCGTTTGTCTCTCTCTCCCGTCTGTCTCTCTCTCCCGTCTGTCTCTCTCTCCCGTCTGTCTCTCTCTCTCTCTGTCTGTCTCTCTCTCTCTCCCCCCGTCTGTCTCTCTCTCTCTCCCCCGTCTGTCTCTCTCTCTCTCCCCCGTCTGTCTCTCTCTCTCTCCCCGTCTGTCTCTCTCTCTCTCCCCCTCTGTCTCTCTCTCTCTCCCCGTCTGTCTCTCTCTCTCACTCCCCCGTCTCTCTCCCGTCTGTCTCTCTCTCCCCCCGTCTGTCTCTCTCTCTCCCGTCTGTCTCTCTCTCCCCCCCGTCTGTCTCTCTCTCTTCCCATCTCACTCCCTCACGCGCACACAGCAGTGTGGGAGTCACAGAGTTTCTCTCCATTGACTTCTCTCAGGAACCACCGAGCCAATAGCATTGACTTAAACCTCCGATTAAACCTCCACCCACCGCTTATAGACTCATTTCCTGTCTACGCTGCAGCATGTGGAATTGTTTTGAAGGTCCTGGATCATTTTAACTGTTTTGATTTAGATTTTTAGATGTTTAATTCTACAGACAGAAGTCGTCAGATCGGTTTGATCTGATTTCAGACGAGTCCCAAGACTCTCGTGGAGTAGAACACCAACGTGTTCCTGAGAGTTTCATCTTTCCATAGACAGTATTATTCTACACAGAAAGTTCATGCAACTTATTATGTGACTTGTTACGCACAATTTATACTCCACTTATTAAGGCTTGTCTTAACAAAGGGGTTGAATATTTATTGACTTGAGAAAATGTAGCTTTTAATTTTATATTTTTTAAACTAGAAAAAGATGCAATGGGCTATTGTGTATTGGCCGGGGGGGGGGGGTGCTCTCTGTGCTGTCTCCTGTAGTCCACGATCAGCTCCTTCGTTTTGTTCACGTTGAGGGAGAGGGCCACTCTGCCAGGGCCCTCACCTCCCCCCAGTAGGCTGTCTCATCTCATCATTGTTGGTAGTCATGTCTACCACTGTTGTCGTCAGCAACTCAGATTTTGAGTTGCGTGGCCGAGCTGTCATGGGTGGACAGGGGAGGTCGTGGTCGTACAGGTGGACAGGGGAGGTCGTGGCCGAGCTGTCATGGGTGGACAGGGGAGGTCGGGTCGTACAGGTGGACAGGGAGGTCGTGGCCGAGCTGTCATGGGTGGACAGGGGAGGTCGTGGCCGAGCTGTCATGGGTGGACAGGGAGGTCGTGGCCGAGCTGTCATGGGTGGACAGGGGAGGTCGTGGTCGAGCTGTCATGGGTGGACAGGGAGGTCGTGGTCGTACAGGTGGACAGGGGAGGTCGTGGTCGTACAGGTGGACAGGGAGGTCGTGGTCGTACAGGTGGACAGGGGAGGTCGTGGTCGAACAGGTGGACAGGGGAGGTCGTGGTCGTACAGGTGGACAGGGGAGGTCGTGGTCGTACAGGTGGACAGGGAGGTCGTGGTCGAACAGGTGGACAGGGAGGTCGTGGTCGTACAGGTGGACAGGGGAGGTCGTGGCCGAGCTGTCATGGGTGGACAGGGGAGGTCGGGCCGAGCTGTCATGGGTGGACAGGGGAGGTCGGGCCGAGCTGTCATGGGTGGACAGGGGAGGTCGTCGAGCTGTCATGGGTGGACAGGGAGGTCGTGGCCGAGCTGTCATGGGTGGACAGGGGAGGTCGTGGTCGTACAGGTGGACAGGGGAGGTCGTGGTCGTACAGGTGGACAGGGGAGGTCGTGGTCGTACAGGTGGACAGGGGAGGTCGTGGTCGAACAGGTGGACAGGGGAGGTCGTGGTCGTACAGGTGGACAGGGGAGGTCGTGGTCGTACAGGTGGACAGGGGAGGTCGTGGTCGAACAGGTGGACAGGGGAGGTCGTGGTCGTACAGGTGGACAGGGGAGGTCGTGGCCGAGCTGTCATGGGTGGACAGGGGAGGTCGTGGTCGAGCTGTCATGGGTGGACAGGGGAGGTCGTGGCCGAGCTGTCATGGGTGGACAGGGAGGTCGTGGTCGTACAGGTGGACAGGGGAGGTCGTGGTCGTACAGGTGGACAGGGAGGTCGTGGTCGTACAGGTGGACAGGGGAGGTCGTGGTCGAACAGGTGGACAGGGGAGGTCGTGGTCGTACAGGTGGACAGGGGAGGTCGTGGTCGTACAGGTGGACAGGGAGGTCGTGGTCGAACAGGTGGACAGGGGAGGTCGTGGTCGTACAGGTGGACAGGGGAGGTCGTGGCCGAGCTGTCATGGGTGGACGGGGGAGGTCGTGGTCGCTGTCATGGGTGGACAGGGGAGGTCGTGGTCGTACAGGTGGACGGGGGAGGTCGTGGTCGTACAGGTGGACAGGGGAGGTGGACAGGTGGGGGAGGTCGTGGTCGAACAGGTGGACGGGGGAGGTCGTGGTCGTACAGGTGGACGGGGAGGTCGTGGTCGTACAGGTGGACGGGGGAGGTCGTGGTCGAACAGGTGGACGGGGAGGTCGTGGTCGTACAGGTGGACGGGGAGGTCGTGGTCGAACAGGTGGACGGGGGAGGTCGTGGTCGTACAGGTGGACAGGGGAGGTCGTGTCTTCAGGTGGACTGTATGCTGAACAGGTGGACAGACCTCTTCAGTCTAGAACAGGTGGACAGGGATTTATCCTCACAGGTGGACAGGGGAGCTTTGTGATTCACTACAGGTGGACATGCTCTGCCTCTTCTTCTCTCCAGGTGGACAGGGAGGTCTGCCTCTTCTTCTCTCCTCTGTGTGACAGGGAGCTCTGGTCTACAGGTGGACTGTGTGATTCCGCTCCTCCTACAGGTGGACAGGGGAGGCCGCTCTGTGTTCTACAGGTGGACAGGGGAGGTCTTCTTCTCTCCTCTGTGGACAGGGAGGTCGTGGTCGTACAGGTGGACAGGTTCATGGAAACATAACTGTGTAATCGTGTCTTCACCTGTCTGTATGCTGAATGATAAGACCTCTTCAGTCTAGAATGACCAGCTTTTATCCTCACTAAGTAAGATCAAGACCAAGCTTTGTGATTCCACTCCTCTCTAATGCTCTGCCCTCTTCTCTCCTCTGTGTGATTCCCCTCTCTCTCTAATGCTCTGCCTGGTATTCTCTTTTCCCTCCTCTTTGCTTTCTGTCTTTCAATCTATGTTGTTGTAGACTTTAGTATTCAGAAATTTGAAGTGGAATCAGTGGTCTGAGTCAGAGTAGGGTCTTTATTTCTCTCCTCCTGTCTCTAGTAGGTCCTCTTTCCCCCTCTCTCTAGTAGGCCCTCCTCCCCCCTCTGTCTAGTAGGCCCCTCTTCCCCCTCCCTCTCTCTAGTTGGCCCCTTTCCCCCTCTCTCTAGTAGGTCCTCTTTCCCCCTCTCTCTAGTAGGTCCTCTTTCCCCCTCTCTCTAGTAGGTCCTCTTTCCCCCTCTCTCTAGTAGGTCCTCTTTCCCCCTCTCTCTAGTAGGTCCTCTTTCCCCCTCTCTCTAGTAGGCCCTCTTTCCCCCTCTCTCTAGTAGGCCCTCTTTCCCCCCTCTCTCTAGTAGGTCCTCTTTCCCCCTCTCTCTAGTAGGTCCTCTTTCCCCCCTCTCTCTAGTAGGTCCTCTTTCCCCCTCTCTCTAGTAGGTCCTCTTTCCCCCTCTCTCTAGTAGGCCCTCTTTCCCCCTCTCTCTAGTAGGCCCTCTTTCCCCCCCTCTCTCTAGTAGGTCCTCTTTCCCCCTCTCTCTAGTAGGCCCTCTTCCCCCTCTCTAGTTGGCCCTCTTTCCCTCTCTCTCTCTAGTAGGCCCTCTTTCCCTCCTCTCTCTAGTAGGCCCTCTTTCTCCCCCTCTCTCTAGTAGGCCCTCCTTCCCCCCTCTCTCTCTAGTAGGCCCTCTTTCCCCCCCTCTCTCTAGTAGGCCCTCCTTCCCCCTCCTCTCTCTCTAGTGGCCCTCTTTCCCCTCTCTCTCTCTAGTAGGCCCTCTTTCCCCTCCCCTCTCTCTAGTAGGCCCTCTTTCCCCCCTCTCTCTCTCTAGTAGGCCCTCTTTCTCCCCCTCTCTCTAGTAGGCCCTCCTTCCCCCCTCTCTCTCTCTAGTAGGCCCTCTTTCCCCCTCTCTCTCTAGTAGGCCCTCTTTCCCTCCCCTCTCTCTAGTAGGCCCTCTTTCTCCCCCTCTCTCTAGTAGGCCCTCTTTCCCCCCCCTAGTAGGTCCTCTTTCTCTCTAGTAGGTCCTCTTTCCCTCCCTCTCTCTAGTAGGTCCCTCTTTCCCCCTCTCTCTAGTAGGTCCTCTTTCTCTCTAGTAGGTCCTCTTTCCCCCCTCTCTCTCTAGTAGGCCCTCTTCCCCCCCTCTCTCTCTAGTAGGCCCTCTTCCCCTCCCTCTTTCTCTCTAGTAGGCCCTCTTTCCCCCCCCCTCTCTCTCTAGTAGGCCCTCTTTCCCCCTCTCTCTAGTAGGTCCTCTTTCCCCCCCTCTCTCTAGTAGGCCCTCTTTCCCCTCCTCTAGTAGGTCCTCTTTCCCCCTCTCTCTAGTAGGTCCTCTTTCCCCCCTCTCTCTAGTAGGTCCTCTTTCCCCCCCTCTCTCTAGTAGGCCCTCTGTCCCCTCCCCCTCTCTCTAGTAGGCCCTCTTCCCCCCCCCCCTCTCTCTAGTAGGCCCTCTGTTCCCCCTCTCTCTAGTAGGCCCTCTTTCCCCCCTCTCTCTCTAGTAGGCCCTTTCCCCCTCTTCCCCCTCTCTCCCCCTCTCTAGTAGGCCCTCTTCCCCTCCTCTAGTAGGCCCTCTTTCCCTCCTCTCTCTAGTAGGCCCTCTTTCCCCCCTCTAGTAGGCCCTCTTTCTCTAGTAGGCCCTCTGTCCCCTCCTCTCTCTTTCTCTAGTAGGCCCTCTTTCCCCCCTCTCTCTCTCTAGTAGGCCCTCTTTCCCCCTCTCTCTCTCTAGTAGGCCCTCTGTCCCCTCCTCTCTCTCTCTAGTAGGCCCTCTTTCCCCTCCTCTCTCTCTCTAGTAGGCCCTCTTTCCCCTCCTCTCTCTTTCTCTAGTAGGCCCTCTTTCCCCTCTCTCTCTCTAGTAGGCCCTCTGTCCCCTCCTCTCTCTCTCTAGTAGGCCCTCTTTCCCCTCCTCTCTCTCTCTAGTAGGCCCTCTTTCCCTCCTCTCTCTTTCTCTAGTAGGCCCTCTTTCCCCATCTCCTGTCTCTCTCTAGTAGGCCCTCTTTTCTCTCCTCTCTCTCTCTAGTAGGCCCTCTTTCCACTCCCCTCTCTCTCTAGTAGGTCCTCTTTCCCCCCTCTCCTGTCTCTCCCCCTGTCTGTCTGAGCATCTCTCCCTGTAAAGACCTGTGTTCTTTCTGTTTTTGTCTCCCCGTAGGTAATGAGTTTGGCCACCCAGATTGGCTGGACTTCCCCAGGAAGGGTAATGGTGAGAGTTACCAGTATGCCCGTCGTCAGTACAACCTGTTAGACCCTGACAACAACCTACGCTATACACAGCTTTACGCTTTTGACAGAGACATGAACCTCACGGAGGACAAATATGGATGGCTGGCCTCCCAGAAGGTAGGAGACAAGCAGACATTTCATTTGTTTTAAGACACTGCAATCATCAACGTCATTTCTTGGGGTGGTCTCGTCTATCTTAAATTATAAACTGTGTTGTTCGTGCCCTGAATGTTAATTGGCTGACAGCTATCAGACCGTATACCACGGGTATGAAACAAAAATAAGTTATATTTACTGCTCTAATTACATTGATAAATAGTTAATAATAACAATAACGCACATCGGGGTTTGTGGTATACGGTCAATATACCACGGCTAAGGGCTGCCCCCAGGCACTCCGCATTGCATCGTAACCCCCCGTGCCTTTATTGCTTAAATATGTGAGTATTATTACATTTATACTTTAATATCTAAGTATTATTACATTTATACTTTAATATGTGAGCATTATTACATTTATACTTTAATATGTGAGTTTTATTACATTTATACTTTAATATGTGAGTATTATTACATTTATGTTTAATATGTGAGCATTATTAACATTTATACGTTTACATCCCATCTCTCTCCCCAGTCTGATTCTAACACCTTGCTGCAATGTTCAAACTCCCCCAGTTGATAAAGTCTAACACCTTGCTGCTTTAGGCTCTCGTTTCACATCCCATCTCTCCCCCAGTTGATAAAGTCTAACACCTTGCTGCTTTAGAATAAGGCTCGTTTCCATCCCATCTCTCCCCCAGTTGATAAAGTCTAACACCTTGCTGCTTTAGAATAAGGTTTCACATCCCATCTCTCCCCCAGTTGATAAAGTCTAACACATCCCATCTCTCCCCCAGTTGATAAAGTCTAACACCTTGCTGCTTTAGAATAAGGCTCTCGTTTCACATCCCATCTCTCCCCCAGTTTGACCTTGCTGCTTTAAAGTCGTTTAACATCCCATCTCTCCCCCAGTTGATAAACTAACTTGCTGCTTTAGAATAAGGCTCTCGTTTCACATCCCATCTCTCCCCCAGTTGATAAAGTCTAACACCTTGCTGCTTTAGAATAAGGCTCTGTTCCTCCCTTTCTCATGAATCCCTGGAGGAAGTATTTAGGCTCAGTGATGTCCAGACTGTAGAGGCCACTTGACTCCAGCAGTTTTTCCTCCGTTTTGTGCCGATGCGTATATTTTCAACAAAACATATTTTTAGGAACATAAGATTCAACAACCGAGACATAAACTGAACAAGTTCCACAGACATGTGTCTAACAGAAATTGAATAATGTGTCACTGAACAAAGGGGGGGTCAAAATCAAAAGTAACAGTCAGTATCTGGTGTGGCCACCAGCTACAGTGCATCTCCTCATGGACTGCACCAGATGCCAGTTCTTGCTGTGAGATGTTAGCCCACTCTTCCACCAAAGCACCTGCAAGTTCCCCGGACATTTCTGGTAGGAATGGCCCTAGCCCCTCACCCTCTGATCCAACAGGCCCCAGACGTGCTCAATGGGATTGAGATCCGGGCTCTTCGCTTGGCCATGGCAGAACACTGACATTCCTGTCTTGCAGGAAATCACATAATCACAATTATAGATTCTCTTTCCTCTCATTCTTCCACCCTCCTCTTCTTCCTCTCTCCTTCAGGTGTTGCTGACCACGGCGGACGAGAAGGATAAAGTGATCGTGTTTGAAAGAGCCAACGTTATGTTTGTTTTCAACTTCCACCCCAGTAACAGCTACAGTGACTACCGCATAGCAGCTGGCCCGAACGGGAAGTATCCTTCATTACCGAGGGGCGCTGGGACATACACACACACACACACACACACACTGGGACACACACACTGGGACACACACACACACACACTGGGACACACACACACACACACACTGGGACACACACACTGGGACACACACACACACACACACTGGGACACACACACTGGGACACACACACTGGGACACACACACACACACACTGGGACACACACACACACACACACTGGGACACACACATACACACACTGGGACACCACACACACACTGGGACACACACACACACACATACTGGGACACACACACACACACACACTGGGACACACACAGGAACACACACTGGGACACACACACAGGAACACTGGGACACCACACACACACACACACACACACACACACACACACACACACACACTGGGACACACACACAGGAACACACACACACACACACACACACACACACACACACACACACTGGGACACACACACACACACTGGGACACACACACACACACTGGGACACATACACACACACACACACACACACACACACACTGGGACACACACACACACACACTGGGACACACACACACACTGGGACACACACACACACACACACACACTGGGATATTTGACCGACCGGCTTGATTCGTCTTATGAAGCAACAATGGTGTTTTTTACATTGGATAAAAGTAGAGACTCAGAGCTACATGGTGTATTATACACTACAGTTGAGGAACAATGGGTAAGTCATTCTGCTTTCAAATTTGATAAACTTATAACCTCACTTTTGAGAAAATGACCCTTGAATATTTTGGTATCTACTGGAGAGATCTTTTTCTCTCCCCCATTCAGCATCGTTCACACCCTCTTAAGCCTTAGCCCCGCCCATTCCGCATCGTTCACACCCTCTTAAGCCTTAGCCCCGCCCATTCCGCATCGTTCACACCCTCTTAAGCCTTAGCCCCGCCCATTCCGCATCGTTCACACCCTCTTAAGCCTTAGCCCCGCCCATTCAGCATCGTTCACACCCTCTTAAGCCTTAGCCCCGTTCACACCCCATTCCGCATCGTTCACACCCTCTTAAGCCTTTAGCCCCGCCCATTCAGCATCGTTCACACCCTCTTAAGCCTTAGCCCCGCCCATTCTGCATCGTTCACACCCTCTTAAGCCTTTAGCCCCGCCCATCTCTTTTTACATGTGAGGCCATGTGCTAAACAGAGTGAGTAAGGTAGTGTAGTAAACAGAGTGAGTAAGGTAGTGTAGTAAACAGACCAAAGGTTTGGTAAGACTAAATTCTGGTTTATACCACGTATCAACAGCTGTCGCAGTGACAAGGTCAACATTCTATTGTCATCATGGCATCAATCTTGTGTATGTAAAAAGTATGAACACACCAACTACAGTCTGTATGACATCACCAACTACAGTCTGTATGACATCACCAACTACAGTCTGTATGACATCACAACTACAGTCTGTAGTAGTGTGACAGAGTGAGTAAGGTAGTGTAGCAACAGAGTGAGTAAGGTAGTGTATCCAACTACAGTCTGTATGACATCACCAACTACAGTCTGTATGACATCACCAACTACAGTCTGTAGTGACATCACCAACTACAGTCTGTATGACATCACCAACTACAGTCTGTATGACATCACAAACTACAGTCTGTATGACATCACCAAACACAGTCTGTATGACATCAGTAAACACAGTCTGTATGACATCACCAACTACAGTCTGTATGACATCACCAACTACAGTCTGTATGACATCACCAAACAGTCTGAATGACATCACCAACTACAGTCTGAATGACATCACCAACTACAGTATGCACACAGTGACTGTAAGTAAACAGAGTGAGTGTGTAGTAAAAAGCGTGTAGTAAATGGCATATATTATTAAATTATTTACAGTCTGTATGACATCAGTAAACTACAGTCTGTATGACATCACCAACTAAACAATCTGTATGACATCACCAACTACAGTCTGTATGACATCACCAACTACAGTCTGAATGACATCACCAACTACAGTCTGAATGACATCACCAACTACAGTCTGTATGACATCACCAAACTACAGTCTGTATGACATCACCAACTACAGTCTGTATGACATCAGCGTCCTGGTGTTTCCAAATAGCATAACTGCTGTATTTTAACACCAATAATGCCAATCCAACATAGGTGGGAACTCCTTCAAGAACTGTTGGAAAAGCATTCGGGTGTAGTTTTTTTTTTTTACCTTTATTTAACCAGGCAAGTCAGTTAAGAACAAATTCTTATTTTCATTGACGTGCCTAGGAACAGTGGGTTAACTGCCTGTTCAGGGGTAGAACAGAGTGACAGATTTGTACCTTGTCAGCTAAGGGGGTTTGAACTTGCAACCACTAGGCTACGCTGCCGTGAACTGGTTGAGAGAATGCCAAGAGTGTCATCAAGGCAAAAGGTGGCTCCTTTTGAAGAATGTAAAATATATTTAGTTTTGTTTAACACTTTTATTTTGGGGGGTTTACTACATGATTAGTTAGTTTTTATCCCTTCACTTTAATACACTGTTGCTGTTAGCAACAGCATTAGCTGAGCTGGGATCTCACATCTCACTTCATCAGTGTTTCTACTGTTAGTAAACAGCATTATAGGGGAGAGAGTAAAGAGAGGTGGGGGAGGGAGAGATGAGGGAGAGATGGGGAGTAGGGAGAGACGGGAGTGGGGGGAGTGGGAGAGTAAACAGGGAGTAAGGTAGGGGGAGTGGGAGAAACAGGGGGAGTAAGGTAGTGTAGGGGGAGGGAGTGAGTAAACAGAGTGGGGAGTGGGGGGAGGGAGTGTAGTAAACAAGGGGAGGTAGAGAGAAGGGGGAGTAAACAGAGTGGGGGAGGGAGAAAGGGGAAGTAGGGGGAGGGAGAGAAGGGGGAGTGAGGGGAGAGAAGGGGGAGTAGGGGGAGTGGGGGGAGGGAGAGGTAGTAAACAGGGGAAGGGAGGGATGGGGGAGTGTAGTAAACAGGGGAGGGAGGGATAGGGGAGAGGGGGAGTGGGGGAGGGAGAGTAATAATGGGGAGGGAGGGAGAAACTGATGGATAGAAAATACTTTTCACTTCTTTGTCTTTCTGCTCCCTACTACTCCTCTCCTCCGGTTCTTCTGTTGTCATCATTACTAACGTCGTTCTGAAAAAAGCCCCTAAAGCTCCAGTCTGTATGAGTAAACACTCTGTTATAACGTCTGTCTGACAAAGCCCCTAAAGCTCCAGGAGAGAGTAAACACTACAGTCTGTATAACGTACAGTCTGAAAGCCCCTAAAGCTGATGACATAAGGAGTCTGTATCCTCTGACATCACCAAACCAGTCTAATAAACACTGGGTTATCACCAACTACAGTCTGTATGACATCCCTAAGCTCCAGGATGACATAAACACAGTCTGTATGACATCACCAACTACAGTCTGTAAATCACCCCTAAGCTCCAGGACAGAGTAAACAGTCTGTATGACATAACGTCCTCTGAAAGCCCCTAAGCTCCAGGTAGAGTAAACAGTCTGGGTTATAACGTCCTCTGAAAGCCCAACTAAGTCTCCAGGAGAGAGTAAACACTACAGTTGTAACGTCCCAACTGAAAGTCTGTATGACATCAAAGCTCCAGGAGAGAGTAAACACTGGGTTATAACGTCCTCTGAAACCCCTAAGCTCCAGGATGAGTAAACACTGGGTTATAACATCCTCTGAAAGCCCCAAGCTCCAGGAGAGAGTAAACACTGGGTTATAACGTCCTCTGAAAGCCCCTAAGCTCCAGGAGAGAGTAAACACTGGGTTATAACGCCTATGAAAGCCCCTAAGCTCCAGGAGAGAGTAAACACTGGGTTATAACGTCCTGTGAAAGCCCCTAAGCTCCAGGACAGAGTAAACACTGGGTTATAATCGTCCTCTGAAAGCCCCTAAGCTCCAGGAGAGAGTAAACACTGGGTTTTATAACGTATTTTCTGAAAGCCCCTAAGCTCCAGGAGAGAGTAAACACTGGTTTTTTTTTTTTTTTTATAAAGTCCTCTGGGGTTAACTGCCTGTTCAGGGTAAAGCCCCTAAGCTCCAGGAGAGAGTAAACACTGGGTTATAACGTTTTCTGAAAGCCCCTAAGCTCCAGGAGAGAGTAAACACTGGGTTATAACGTCCTCTCTCTTCCTTCATCTTTCTCTTCTTTTCTCTCCTCCACCTCAGTGAGGTGGCTAGTGGGGGAGAAGATACTTCACAGTGAGGTGACTAGGAGAAGATGCTTCTCATTGACACAGTGAGGTGACTAGAGAAGATGCTTCTCATTGACACAGTGAGGTGACTGATGGATAGAAAATAGAAGATGCTTCTCATTGACACAGTGAGGTGACTAAGCTCCAGAAGATAAACACTGGGTTATTCTCATTGACATAGTGAGGTGACTAGAGAAGATGCTTCTCAGTGAGGTGGCTAGAGAAGATGTTTAACTGTGAGGTGGCTCCAGAGAAGATGTTTAACTCATTGACACAGTGAGATGACTGGGAGAAGATACTTCTCATTGACATAGTGAGGTGACTAGAGTAGAAGATGCTTCTCATTGACACAGTGAGGTGACTAGAGAAGATACTTCTCATTGACACAGTGAGATGACTAGAGAAGATACTTCTCATTGACATAGTGAGGTGACTAGAGAAGATGCTTCTCATTGACACAGTGAGGTGACTAGAGAAGATGCTTCTCATTGACACAGTGAGGTGACTAGAGAAGATGCTTCTCATTGACACAGTGAGGTGACTAGAGAAGATGCTTCTCATTGACACAGTGAGGTGACTAGAGAAGATGCTTCTCATTGACACAGTGAGATGACTAGAGAAGATGCTTCTCATTGACACAGTGAGGTGACTAGAGAAGATGCTTCTCATTGACACAGTGAGGTGACTAGAGAAGATGCTTTCTTGACATTGAGGTGGCTAGTGAAGATGCTTCTCATTGACACAGTGAGGTGACTAGAGAAGATGCTTCTCATTGACACAGTGAGGTGACTAGAGAAGATGCTTCTTATTGAGGTGGCTAGTGAAGATGCTTCTCATTGACACAGTGAGGTGACTAGAGAAGATGCTTCTCATTGACACAGTGAGGTGACTAGAGAAGATGCTTCTCATTGACACAGTGAGGTGACTAGAGAAGATGCTTCTCATTGACACAGTGAGGTGACTAGAGAAGATGCTTCTCATTGACACAGTGAGGTGGCTAGAGAAGATGCTTCTCATTGACACAGTGAGGTGACTAGAGAAGATGCTTCTCATTGACACAGTGAGGTGACTAGAGAAGATGCTTCTCATTGACACAGTGAGGTGACTAGAGAAGATGCTTCTCATTGACACAGTGAGGTGACTAGAGAAGATGCTTCTCATTGACACAGTGAGGTGACTAGAGAAGATGCTTCTCATTGACACAGTGAGGTGACTAGAGAAGATGCTTCTCATTGACACAGTGAGGTGACTAGAGAAGATGCTTCTCATTGACATAGTGAGGTGACTAGAGAAGATGCTTCTCAGTGAGGTGGCTAGAGAAGATGCTTCTCATTGACACAGTGAGGTGACTAGAGAAGATGCTTCTCATTGACACAGTGAGGTGACTAGAGAAGATGCTTCTCATTGACACAGTGAGGTGGCTACTGAAGATAGGATGCACCCTAGGATGCTACCATTCCAACAAGTCAGTTTGTCACATTTCTACCCTCCTAGAGCTGCCCCGGTCAACTAAGTGCTGTTACTGTAAAGTGGAAACGTCTAGGAGAAACACCGGCTCAGCCACGAAGCGGTAGGCCACAGAAGCTCACAGAACGGGACCGCAGAGTGCTGTGAAGTGCGTGGCATGTAAAAATGGTCTGTCCTCGGTTGCAACACTCAATACCGAGTTCCAAACTGCCTCAGGAAGTAATGTCAACACAATAACTGTTCGTCGTGAGCTTCATGAAATGGGTTTCCATGGCCGAGCAGCTGCACACAAGCCTAAGATCACCATACGCAATGCCAAGCGTCAGCTGAGTGGTGTAAAGCTCGCCGCCTTTGGACTCTGGAGCAGTGGAAACACGTTCTCTGGAGTGATGAATGAGGCTTCACCATCTGGCAGTCTGACGGACGAATCTGGGTTTGGCGGATGCCAGTAGAACGCCACCTGCCAGAATGCATAGCGCCAATTGTAAAGTTTGGTGGATGAGGAATAATGGTCTGGGGATGTTTTTCATGGTTCTGGCCCCTTAGTTCCAGTGAAGGGAAATCTTAACCCTATAACATACAATGACGTTCTAGACGATTCTGTGCTTTCAACTTTGTGGCAACAGTTTCGGGAAGGTCCTTTCCTGTTTCAGCATGACAATGCCCCCCCCCCCGTGCACAAAACGAGGTCCATACAGAAATGTTTTGTCAAGATCGGTTTGGAATAACTTGACTGGCCTGCGTAGAGCCCTGACCTCAACCCCATCAAACACCTTTGGGATGAATTGCAACGCCAACTGCGAGTCAGGCCTAATCGCCCAACATCAGTGCCCGACCTCACTAATGCAGAAGAGTGGAGGCTGTTATAGCAGCAATGTTCCAACATCTAGTGGAAAGCCTTCCCAGAAGAGTGGAGGCTGTTATAGCAGTGAAGGGGGGGGACCAACTCCATATTAAATACCCATGATTTTGGAATGAGATGTTCAACGAGCAGGTGTCCACATACTTTTGTGTTATGTAGTGTAGGTATCTATGGATGGATGGATGGAGGAGGGAGGGAGGGATGGATGGAGAGGTAGCTGAGGATCAATCAAATCCCCTGCTGGTGTTTATCGAGATTATTGGTCTCCAGGGGCAACCACTAGGCCAAGGAGCTTTTAGCCAATCGGACTAGACACACACGCGTGCTCACGCACAAACACACACCGGGTGAGTCAGTGTAGGAACGTGCCTGGCTCTCGCCTGTGTGTGTTACAGGACTGTAGTAACATGCTACTAACTGCCCATCAGCTGAACTGGTCATTCTAACAGCTCTGTTCAGTAGTCCAGGTTTATCACACACTGTGGTGTCACACACAGAATAAAATTCACTAAATCTACTCTCCAAAACTGTCTTCCTGCTGTTTTACCCAGACTCATATTTACTTTATATTTTATTTCATCCCACCTTCTCACAGCAACTCTAGCTCTCTGTCACACACACAGACACGCACACCCTGAGGAGCGAGGAGGTAGGTACTATAAACTGATAGAGATGTGTAATGGTGTAGATCACAGCGGACGGACGGACGGACGGACAGACTTGACGGATTGACATCTAGATAGATAGACCTCTTCTCTGTCTGTCTGTCTATGAGAGAAGAAATACACAGGAGGATCTACCAAGCATCTACACACACACCCGTGTCGTCCCCTAGGGAGATGAGTGGTTGCATGGAGAGAGGAGGGGGAGAGAGGGAGGAAGAGGCGATGGGGGGAGGGAGGGAGGAAGGAAGAGAGGAGGGAGGGAGGGAGAGGGAGGAAGAGAGGAGGGGGGGAGGGAGGGAGGAAGGAAGGAAGGGAGGGAGGAGGGAGGAGAGGGAGGGAGGAAGGAAGAGAGGGGGAGGAAGAGAGGAGGGGGAGAGAGGGAGGAAGAGAGGAGGGGGAGAGAGGGAGGAAGAGGCGATGGAGGGAGGGAGGGAGGGAGGGGAAGGGGAAGGAAGGAAGGGGAGGGGAAGGAAGGAAGGAAGGAAGAGGGAGGGAGGAGAGGAGGGAGGGAGGGAGGGAGGGAGGGAGGGATGGGGAGAGGGAGGAAGAGGCGATGGGGGGGGAGGGAGGGAGGGAGGAAGAGGCGATGGGGGAGGGAGGAAGAGGCGATGGGGGAGGGAGGAAGAGAGGGGGAGGGGGAGAGGAGGGGGAGGAAGGAAGAGAGGAGGGAGGGAGAGGGAGGAAGGAAGGAAGAGAGGGGAGGAAGGAAGAGAGGAGGGAGGGAGGGAGAGAGAGGGAGGAAGAGGCGTGGGGGGAGGAGGAAGAGAGGGGAGGAAGGAAGAGAGGAGGGGGAGAGAGGGAGGAAGAGGCGATGGGGAAGGAGGAGGGAGAGAGAGGGAGGAAGGAAGAGAGGAAGGAAGGAAGAGAGGGAGGAAGGAAGGAAGAGAGGGGGAGGAAGGAAGAGAGGAGGAAGGAAGAGAGGAGGGGGAGAGAGGGAGGAAGAGGCGATGGGGGAGGGAGGAAGAGAGGAGGAAGGAAGAGAGGAGGGAGGGAGGGAGAGGGAGGGAGGAAGAAGAGAGGAGGGAGGGAGAGGGAGGAAGGAAGGAAGAGAGGGGGAGGAAGGAAGAGAGGAGGGGGAGAGAGGGAGGAAGAGGCGATGGGGAGGGAGGAAGGAAGAGAGGAGGGAGGGAGAGGGAGGAAGGAAGGAAGATAGGGAGGAAGAGGCGATGGAGGGAGGGAGGAAGGAAGAGAGGGGGAGGAAGGAAGGAAGAGGCGAGAGGTGGAGGGATAGGGAGGGATGGTAAAGGGAAACAGTGTCATGTTAACTAAGGAGAGAGAGGGAAACAGTGTCATGTTAACTAGGAGAGAGAGGGAAACAGTGTCATGTTAACTAGGGAGAGAGAGGGAAACAGTGTCATGTTAACTAGGGAGAGAGGGAAACGGTGTCATGTTAACTAGGAGAGAGGGAAACAGTGTCATGTTAACTAGGAGAGAGGGAAACAGTGTCATGTTAACTAGGGAGAGAGGGAAACGGTGTCATGTTAACTAAGGAGAGAGGGAAACGGTGTCATGTTAACTAAGGAGAGAGGGAAACGGTGTCATGTTAACTAGGGAGAGAGGGAAACGGTGTCATGTTAACTAAGGAGAGAGAGGGAAACGGTGTCATAGAAGACTAAGGAGAGAGGGAAACGGTGTCATGTTAACTAAGGAGAGAGGGAAACGGTGTCATGTTAACTAGGGAGAGAGGGAAACGGTGTCATGTTAACTAGGGAGAGAGAGGAAACGGTGTCATGTTAACTAAGGAGAGAGGGAAACGGTGTCATGTTAACTAAGGAGAGAGAGGGAAATGGTGTCATGTTAACTAGGAGAGAGAGGGAAATGGTGAACTGCATAGAAGACAGGAGAGAGGGAAACGGCATCATGTTAACTAAGGAGAGAGGGAAACGGTGTCATGTTAACTAGGGAGAGAGAGGGAAACGGTGTCATGTTAACTAGGAGAGAGAGGGAAACGGTGTCATGTTAACTAGGGAGAGAGAGGGAAACGGCGTCATGTTAACTAAGGAGAGAGGGAAACGGTGTCATGTTAACCAGGGAGAGAGAGAGAAACGTGTCATGTTAACTAGAAGGAGAGAGAGGGAAACGGCATCATGTTAACTAGGGAGAGAGAGGAAACGGTGTCATGTTAACAGGGAGAGAGAGAGAAACGGTGTCATGTTAACTAGAAGGAGAGAGAGGAAACGGCATCATGTTAACCAGGGAGAGAGGGAAACGGTGTGTCATGTTAGAAGGGAGAGAGAGGGAAACGGCATCATGTTAACTAAGGAGAGAGGGAAACGGTGTCATGTTAACCAGGGAGAGAGAGGAAACGGTGTCATGTTAACTAGAAGAGAGAGAGGGAAACGGCATCATGTTAACTAAGGAGAGAGAGGGAAACGGTGTCATGTTAACTAGGGAGAGAGAGGGAAACGGTGAACTGCAGCTAGAAGACAGAGAGAGAGGGAAACGGCATCATGTTAACCAGGGAGAGAGGGAAACGGTGTCATGTTAACTAGGGAGAGAGAGGGAAACGGTGTCATGTTAACCAGGGAGAGAGAGGGAAACGGTGTCATGTTAACCAGGGAGAGAGAGGGAAACGGTGTCATGTTAACCAGGGAGAGAGAGGGAAACAGTGTCATGTTAACTAGGGAGAGAGAGGGAAACGGTGTCATGTTAACTAGGGAGAGAGGGAAACGGTGTCATGTTAACTAGGGAGAGAGAGGGAAACGGTGTCATGTTAACCAGGGAGAGAGAGGGAAACGGTGAACTGTAGAAGACAGAGAGAGAGGGAAACGGTGTCATGTTAACTAGGGAGAGAGAGGGAAACGGTGAACTGTCATGAAGACAGAGAGAGAGGGAAACGGTGTCATGTTAACAGGGAGAGAGAGGGAAACGGTGTGAACTGCAGCTAGAAGACAGAGAGAGAGGGAAACGGTGTCATGTTAACCAGGGAGAGAGAGGGAAACAGTGAACTGCAGCTAGAAGACAGAGAGAGAGGGAAACGGTGTCATGTTAACCAGGGAGAGAGAGGGAAACGGTGAACTGCAGCTAGAAGACAGAGAGAGAGGGAAACAGTGTCATGTTAACCAGGGAGAGAGGGAAACGGTGTGAACTGTTAAGCTAGGGAGAGAGAGGGAAACGGTGTCATGTTAACCAGGGAGAGAGGGAAACGGTGAACTGCAGCTAGAAGACAGAGAGAGAGGGAAACGTGCATCATGTTAACTAAGGAGAGAGAGGGAAACGGTGTCATGTTAACCAGGGAGAGAGAGGGAAACGGCATCATGTTAACAGAGAGAGAGGGAAACGGTGTCATGTTAACTAGAAGACAGAGAGAGAGGGAAACGCGTCATGTTAACTAAGGAGAGAGAGGGAAACGGTGAACTGCAGCTAGAAGAGGGAGAGAGAGGGAAACGGTGTCATGTTAACCAGGGAGAGAGAGGGAAACGGTGAACTGCAGCTAAGACAGAGAGAGAGGGAAACGGCATCATGTTAACCAGGGAGAGAGAGGGAAATGTGAACTGCAGGGAGAGACAGAGAGAGAGGAAACGGTGTCATGTTAACCAGGGAGAGAGAGGGAAACGGTGAACTGCACTAGAAGACAGAGAGAGAGGGAAACGGTGTCATGTTAACCAGGGAGAGAGAGGGAAACGGTGTCATGTTAAGACAGGGAGAGAGAGGGAAACGGTGTCATGTTAACTAGGGAGAGAGGGAACGGTGTCATGTTAACTAGAAGACAGAGAGAGAGAGGAAACGGTGTCATGTTAACCAGGGAGAGAGAGGGAAACGGTGTCATGTTGCAGCTAGAAGAGAGAGAGAGAGGAAACGGTGAACTGCAGCTAGAAGACAGAGAGAGAGGGAAACGGTGAACTGCAGCTAGAAGACAGAGAGAGAGGGAAACGGTGTCATGTTAACCAGGGAGAGAGGGAAACGTGTGAACTGTTAAGCTAGAAGACAGGGAGAGAGGAAACGGTGTCATGTTAACTAGAAGAGGAGAGAGAGGGAAACGGTGAACTGCAGCTAGAAGACAGGGAGAGAGGGAAACGGTGTCATGTTAAAGACAGAGAGAGAGGGAAACGGTGAATCATGTTAAGACAGAGAGAGAGGGAAACAGTGTCATGTTAACTAGAAGACAGAGAGAGAGGGAAACGGTGTCATGTTAACCAGGGAGAGAGAGGGAAACGGTGAACTGCAGCTAGAAGACAGAGAGAGAGGGAAACGGTGTCATGTTAACCAGGGAGAGAGGGAAACGGTGTCATGCAGCTAGAAGACAGAGAGAGAGGGAAACGGTGAACTGCAGCTAGAAGACAGAGAGAGAGGGAAACGGTGTCATGTTAACTGCAGCTAGAAGACAAAGAGAGAGGAAACGGTGTCAGCTAGAAGACAGAGAGAGAGGGAAACGGTGTCATGTTAACCAGGGAGAGAGGGAAACGGTGTCATGTTAACCAGCTAGAAGACAGAGAGAGGGAAAGGTGAACGGTGTCATGTTAAAGGGAGAGAGAGGGAAACGGTGAATGTTAACTAGAAGACAGAGAGAGGGAAACGGTCATGAACTGCAGACAGAGAGAGAGGAGACTGCAGGTGGAAAGAGAAAAGAAGGCTGAGATTTACATTTTGCTGGTTTGTTTTCAGATGTTAACCCAGAATCAGAGAGAGGAGAGGAGAGGAAATAACAGAGGAAGATTCTACTTGTTCTCTTGCATTGTGTGGCACAGAGAGAGAGAGAGACCCAGACTGTTCGGTGTAATTGTGCTGTATTCGTCCTCCATTTCACCAGTGTAACTTCAGCAGGGAGAGAGGACGAGTGCAGGTAGCTTTGGACAGAACAGCAGGATATTGTCTTGTGTTGACAGAGGAGAAATCCATCCAGAAGCTCCAATTTCCTCCTGAATCCCCTCTTTTCTTCCCCTCTCTCTCTCTCTGATCTGTTTTCTCTCTCTCCTCTGATCTGTTTTCATGTTAACCTCTGATCTGTTTTCTCTCTCAGTGTCTGATCTGTTAACCTCTCTCTCCCTCTGATCTGTTTTCTCTCTCTCTCTCTCCTCTGATCTGTTTTTCTCTCTCTCCCTCTGATCTGTTCTCTCTCTCTCTCCCTCTGATCTGTTCTTCTCTCTCTCTCCCTCTGATCTGTTTCTCTCTCTCCCTCTGATCTGTTCTCCCTCTCTCCTCTGATCTGTTCTCTCTCTCTCCCTCTGATCTGTTCTCCTCTCTCCCTCTGATCTGTTCTCTCTCTCTCCCTCTGATCTGTTTTCTCTCTCTCTCCCTCTGATCTGTTTTTCTCTCTCTCTCCCTCTGATCTGTTTTCTCTCTCTCTCCCTCTGATCTGAAACGGTCTGATCTTTCTCTCTCTCCCTCTGATCTGTTTTCTCTCTCTCTCTCCCTCTGATCTGTTTTCTCTCTCTCTCTCCCTCTGATCTGTTTTCTCTCTCTCCCTCTGATCTGTTTTCTCTCTCTCTCCCTCTGATCTGTTTTCTCTCTCTCTCTCCCTCTGATCTGTTTCTCTCTCTCTCTCTCCCTCTGATCTGTTTTCTCTCTCTCTCTCTCCCTCTGTCATCTCTCTCCCTCTGATCTGTTAACCTCCCTCTGATCTGTTTTTCTCTCTCTCTCTCCCTCTGGAAACAGTCTCCCTCTGATCTGTTTCTCTCTCTCCCTCTGATCTGTTTTTTCTCTCTCTCTCTCCCTCTGATCTGTTTTTCTCTCTCTCTCTCCCTCTGATCTGTTTTTTCTCTCTCTCCCTCCTCTGATCTGTCCCCCTCTGATCTGTTTTCTCTCTTCTTCTCTCTCTCTCTCCCTCTGATCTGTTTTTCTCTCTCTCTCCCTCTGATCTGTTTTCTCTCTCTCCCTCTGATCTGTTTTCTCTCTCTCCCTCTGATCTGTTCTCCCTCTCTCCCTCTGATCTGTTCTCTCTCTCTCCCTCTGATCTGTTTTCTCTCTCTCTCTCCCTCTGATCTGTTTTCTCTCTCTCTCTCCCTCTGATCTGTTTTCTCATGTTCCCTCTGATCTGTTTTCTCTCTCTCTCTCTCTCTCCTCTGATCTGTTTTCTCTCTCTCTCTCCCTCTGATCTGTTCTCTCCCTCTCTCTCCCTCTGATCTGTTTTCTCTCTCTCTCTCTCTCTCCCTCTGATCTGTTTTATCTCTCTCTCTCCCTCTGATCTGTTTTCTCTCTCTCTCTCTCTCCCTCTGATCTGTTTTCTCTCTCTCTCTCCCTCTGATCTGTTCTCTCCCTCTCTCTCCCTCTGATCTGTTTTCTCTCTCTCTCTCTCTCTCCCTCTGATCTGTTTTCTCTCTCTCTCTCTCCCTCTGATCTGTTTTTCTCTCTCTCTTCTCCCTCTGATCTGTTCTCTCTCTCTCCCTCTGATCTGTTTCTCTCTCTCTCCCTCTGATCTGTTTTCTCTCTCTCTCTCTCCCTCTGATCTGTTTTCTCTCTCTCTCTGATCTGTTCTCTCTGATCTGTTTTCTCTCTCTCTCTCCCTCTGATCTGTTTTCTCTCTCTCTCCCTCTGATCTGTTCTCCCTCTCTCCCTCTGATCTGTTTCTCTCTTCTCTCCTCTGATCTGTTCTCCCTCTCTCCCTCTGATCTGTTCTCTCTCTCTCCCTCTGATCTGTTTTCTCTCTCTCTCTCCCTCTGATCTGTTTTCTCTCTCTCTCTCTCCCTCTGATCTGTTTTTTCTCTCTCTCTCCCTCTGATCTGTTCTCTCTCTCCTCTGATCTGTTTTCTCTCTCTCTCTCCCTCTGATCTGTTTTCTCTCTCCTCCCTCTGATCTGTCTCTCTCTCTCTCTCTCCCTCTGATCTGTTTTCTCTCCCTCTGATCTGTTTTCTCTCTCCCTCTGATCTGTTTTCTTCTCTCTCTCTCTCCCTCTGATCTGTTTTTCTCTCTCTCCCTCTGATCTGTTTTTTCTCTCCCTCTGATCTGTTTTCTCTCTCTCTCTCTCTCCCTCTGATCTGTTTTCTCTCTCTCTCTCCCTCTGATCTGTTTTTCTCTCTCCCTCTGATCTGTTTTTCTCTCTCTCTCTCCTCTGATCTGTTTCTTGTCTCTCCCTCTGATCTGTTTTTCTCTCTCTCTCCCTCTGATCTGTTTTTCTCTCTCTCTCCCCTCTGATCTGTTTTCTCTCTCCTCCCTCTGATCTGTGTTCTCTCTCTCTCCCTCTGAATTCTCTCTCTCTCCCTCTGATCTGTTTTTCTCTCTCCCTCTGATCTGTTTTCTTCTCTCCCTCTGATCTGTTTTCTCTCTCTCTCTCTCCCTCTGATCTGTTTTTCTCTCTCTCTCCCTCTGATCTGTTTTTCTCTCTCTCCCTCTGATCTGTTTTCTCTCTCTCTCTCCCTCTGATCTGTTTTCTCTCTCTCCCTCTGATCTGTTTTTCTCTCTCTCTCTGATCTGTTTTCTCTCTCTCCCTCTGATCTGTTTTCTCTCTCTCTCCCTCTGATCTGTTTTCTCTCTCCCTCTGATCTGTTTTCTCTCTCTCTCCCTCTGATCTGTTTTCTCTCTCTCCCTCTGATCTGTTCTCTCTCTCTCTCCCTCTGATCTGTTTTCTCTCTCTCTCTCCCTCTGATCTGTTCTCTCTCCCTCTGATCTGTTTTCTCTCTCCCTCTGATCTGTTTTCTCTCTCTCCCTCTGATCTTTTCTCTCTCTCTCCCTCTGATCTGTTTTTCTCTCTCTCTCTCTCTCTCCCTCTGATCTGTTTTCTCTCTCTCTCCCTCTGATCTGTTTTCTCTCTCTCTCCCTCTGATCTGTTTTCTCTCTCTCTCCCTCTGATCTGTTTCTCTCTCTCTCTGATCTGTTTTTCTCTCTCTCCCTCTGATCTGTTTTTCTCTCTCTCCCTCTGATCTGTTTTCTCTCTCTCTCCCTCTGATCTGTTTTTCTCTCTCCTCTGATCTGTTTTCTCTCTCTCTCCCTCTGATCTGTTTTCTCTCTCTCTCTCTCCCTCTGATCTGTTTCTCTCTCTCTCTCCCTCTGATCTGTTTTTCTCTCTCTCTCTCCCTCTGATCTGTTTCTCTCTCTCTCTCCCTCTGATCTGTTTTCTCTCTCTCTCCCTCTGATCTGTTTCTCTCTCTCTCTCCCTCTGATCTGTTTTCTCTCTCTCCCTCTGATCTGTTTTCTCTCTCTCTCCCTCTGATCTGTTTTTTCTCTCTCTCTCCCTCTGATCTGTTTTTCTCTCTCTCTCTCCCTCTGATCTGTTTCTGATCTCTCTCTCTCCCTCTGATCTGTTTTTTCTCTCTCTCTCCCTCTGATCTGTTTTCTCTCTCTCTCTCCCTCTGATCTGTTTTCTCTCTCTCCCTCTGATCTGTTCTCCTCTCTCCTCTTTCTCTCTCTCTCCCTCTGATCTGTTTCTCTCCCTCTCTCTCTCCCTCTGATCTGTTTTTCTCTCTCTCTCCCTCTGATCTGTTTTCTCTCTCTCTCCCTCTGATCTGTTTTCTCTCTCTCTCTCTCCCTCTGATCTGTTTCTCTTCTCTCCCTCTGATCTCTCTCTCTCCCTCTGATCTGTTTCTCTCTCTCCCTCTGATCTGTTCTCTCTCTCTCCCTCTGATCTGTTCTCTCCTCTCTCCCTCTGATCTGATCTGTTCTCTCTGATCTCTCTCTCTCCTCCCTCTGATCTGTTTCTCTCTCTCTCCCTCTGATCTGTTTTCTCTCTCTCTCCCTCTGATCCTCTTTTCTCTCTCTCTCTCTCCCTCTGATCTGTTTTTTTCTCTCTCTCCCTCTGATCTGTTTTCTCTCTCTCCCTCTGATCTGTTTCTCTCTCTCTCCCTCTGATCTGTTTTTTCTCTCTCTCTCCCTCTGATCTGTTTTTTCTCTCTCTCTCCCTCTGATCTGTTTCTCTCTCTCTCTCTCCCTCTGATCTGTTTTCTCTCTCTCTCTCCCTCTGATCTGTTTTTCTCTCTCTCTCCCTCTGATCTGTTTTCTCTCTCTCTCTCCCTCTGATCTGTTTTCTCTCTCTCTCTCCCTCTGATCTGTTTTTTTCTCTCTCTCTCCCTCTGATCTGTTTTCTCTCTCTCTTCCCTCTGATCTCTCTCTCTGATCTCTCTCTCCCTCTGATCTGTTTTCTCTCTCTCTCCCTCTGATCTGTTTTTCTTCTCTCCCTCTGATCTGTTTTCTCTCTCTCCCTCTGATCTGTTCTCCTCTCTTTCTGTTCTCTCTCTCTCCCTCTGATCTGTTTTTCTCTCTCTCTCCCTCTGATCTGTTTTCTCTCTCTCTCTCCCTCTGATCTGTTTTTTCTCTCTCCCTCTGATCTGTTTTCTCTTCTCTCTCTCTCCCTCTGATCTGTTTCTCTCTCTCTCTCCCTCTGATTTCTCTCTCTCCCTCTGATCTGTTTTCTCTCTCTCTCTCTCTCTCCCTCTGATCTGTTTTCTCTCTCTCTCTCCCTCTGATCTGTTTTCTCTCTCTCTCCCTCTGATCTGTTTTTCTCTCTCTCTCCCTCTGATCTGTTCTCTCTCTCTCTCCCTCTGATCTGTTCTCTCTCTCTCTCCCTCTGATCTGTTCTCTCTCTCTCTCCCTCTGATCTGTTTTCTCTCTCTCTCTCTCCCTCTGATCTGTTTCTCTCTCTCTTCTGATCTGTTTTCTCTCTCTCCCTCTGATCTGTTTTTTCTCTCTCTCTCTCTCCCTCTGATCTGTTTTCTCTCTCTCTCTCTCTGATCTGTTCTCTCTCTCTCCCTCTGATCTGTTTTCTCTCTCTTCTCTCCCTCTGATCTCTCTCTCCCTCTGATCTGTTTTCTCTCTCTCTCTCCCTCTGATCTGTTTCTCTCCCTTCTCTCTCTCTCCCTCTGATCTGTTTTCTCTCTCTCTCCCTCTGATCTGTTTTCTCTCTCTCTCTCCCTCTGATCTGTTTTCTCTCTCTCTCCCTCTGATCTGTTTTTCTCTCTCTCTCCCTCTGATCTGTTTTTTTCTCTCTCTCTCCCTCTGATCTGTTTTTTTCTCTCTCTCTCCCTCTGATCTGTTTTCTCTCTCTCTCTCCCTCTGATCTGTTTTCTCTCTCTCTCCCTCTGATCTGTTTTCTCTCTCTCTCTCTCCCTCTGATCTGTTTCTCTCTCTCTCCCTCTGATCTGTTTTCTCTCTCCCTCTGATCTGTTTTCTCTCTCTCTCCCTCTGATCTGTTTTCTTCTCTCTCTCTCCCTCTGATCTGTTTTCTCTCTCTCTCCCTCTGATCTGTTTTTCTCTCTCCCTCTGATCTGTTTTCTCTCTCTCTCTCCCTCTGATCTGTTTTTTCTCTCTCCCTCTGATCTCTCTCTCTCTCCCTCTGATCTGTTTCTCTCTCTCTCTCCCTCTGATCTGTTTTCTCTCTCTCTCCCTCTGATCTGTTTTCTCTCTCTCTCCCTCTGATCTGTTTTTCTCTCTCTCTCTCTCCCTCTGATCTGTTTTCTCTCTCCCTCTGATCTGTTTTCTCTCTCTCTCCCTCTGATCTGTTTTCTCTCTCTCTCCCTCTGATCTGTTTTTCTCTCTCTCCCTCTGATCTGTTTTTTCTCTCTCTCCCTCTGATCTGTTCTCTTTCTCTCTCCCTCTGATCTGTTTTTTCTCTCTCCCTCTGATCTGTTTTCTCTCTCTCCCTCTGATCTGTTTTCTCTCTCTCTCCTCTGATCTGTTTTCTCTCTCTCTCCCTCTGATCTGTTTTCTCTCTCTCCCTCTGATCTGTTTTCTCTCTTTTCTGATCTCTCTCTCCCTCTGATCTGTTTTCTCTCTTCTCCCTCTGATCTGTTTTCTCTCTTCTCTCTCCCTCTGATCTGTTCTCTCTCTCCCTCTGATCTGTTTTCTCTCTTTCTGATCTCTCTCTCTCTCCCTCTGATCTGTTTTCTCTCTCTCTCCCTCTGATCTGTTTTTTTCTCTCTCTCTCTGATCTCCCTCTGATCTGTTTTCTCCTCTGATCTGTTTTTCTCTCTCTCCCTCTGATCTGTTTTCTCTCTCTCTCTCTCCCTCTGATCTGTTCTTCTCTCTCCCTCTGATCTCTCTCTCTCCCTCTTCTGATCTCTCTCTCTCTCCCTCTGATCTGTTTTCTCTCTCTCTCCCTCTTCTGTTTTTCTCTCTCTCTCCCTCTGATCTGTTTTCTTCTCTCTCTCTCCCTCTGATCTGTTTTCTCTCTCTCTCCCTCTGATCTGTTTTTTTCTCTCTCTCTCTCCCTCTGATCTGTTTTCTCTCTCTCTCCCTCTGATCTGTTTCTTCTCTCTCTCTCTCCCTCTGATCTGTTTTCTCTCTCTCTTCTGATCTGATCTTTTCTCTCTCTCTCCCTCTGATCTGTTTTCTCTCTCTCTCCCTCTGATCTCTCTCTCCTCCCTCTGATCTGTTTTCTCTCTCTCTCTCCCTCTGATCTGTTTTTTTCTCTCTCTCTCCCTCTGATCTGTTTTCTCTCTCTCTCCCTCTGATCTGTTCTCTCTCTCTCTCTCTCTGATCTGTTTTTCTCTCTCTCCCTCTGATCTCCCTCTCTCTCTCCCTCTGATCTCTCTCTCTCCCTCTGATCTGTTTTTCTCTCTCTCTCCCTCTGATCTGTTTTCTCTCTCTCTCTCTCCCTCTGATCTGTTTTCTCTCTCTCTCCCTCTGATCTGTTTTCTCTCTCTCTCTCCCTCTGATCTGTTTTCTCTCTCTCTCTCCCTCTGATCTGTTTTTTCTCTCTCTCTCTCTCCCTCTGATCTGTTCTCTCTCTCTCTCCCTCTGATCTGTTTTCTCTCTCTCTCCCTCTGATCTGTTTTCTCTCTCTCTCTCTCTCCCTCTGATCTGTTTTCTCTCTCTCTCCCTCTGATCTGTTTTTCTCTCTCTCTCTCTCTCTGATCTGATCTGTTCTCTCTCTCCCTCTGATCTGTTTTCTCTCTCTCTCTCTCCCTCTGATCTGTTTTTCTCTCTCTCTCTCTCCCTCTGATCTGTTCTCTCTCTCTCCCTCTGATCTGTTTTCTCTCTCTCTCCCTCTGATCTGTTTTCTCTCTCTCTCTCCCTCTGATCTGTTTCTCCCTCTCTCTCTCTCCCTCTGATCTGTTTTCTCTCTCTCTCTCCCTCTGATCTGTTTTCTCTCTCTCTCTCCCTCTGATCTGTTTCTCTCTCTCTCTCCCTCTGATCTGTTTTTTCTCTCTCTCTCTCCCTCTGATCTGTTTTTCTCTCTCTCTCTCCCTCTGATCTGTTTTTCTCTCTCTCTCTCCCTCTGATCTGTTTTTCTCTCTCTCTCCCTCTGATCTGTTTTCTCTCTCTCTCTCCCTCTGATCTGTTTTCTCTCTCTCTCTCCTCTGATCTGTTTTTTTCTCTCTCTCTCCCTCTGATCTGTTTTCTCTCTCTCTCCCTCTGATCTGTTTTCTCTCTCTCTCTCCCTCTGATCTGTTTTCTCTCTCTCTCTCCCTCTGATCTGTCTTTCTGATCTCTCTCTCTCCCTCTGATCTGTTTTTTCTCTCTCTCTCTCCCTCTGATCTGTTTTCTCTCTCTCTCTCCCTCTGATCTGTTTTTCTCTCTCTCTCCCTCTGATCTGTTTTTCTCTCTCTCTCCCTCTGATCTGTTTTCTCTCTCTCTCCCTCTGATCTGTTTTTCTCTCTCTCTCCCTCTGATCTGTTTTTTTCTCTCTCTCTCTCCCTCTGATCTGTTTTTCTCTCTCTCTCCCTCTGATCTGTTTTCTCTCTCTCTCTCCCTCTGATCTGTTTTCTCTCTCTCTCCCTCTGATCTGTTTTTCTCTCTCTCTCCCTCTGATCTGTTTTCTCTCTCTCCCTCTGATCTGTTTCTCTCTCTCTCTCCCTCTGATCTGTTTTCTCTCTCTCTCTCCCTCTCTGATCTGTTTTTCTCTCTCTCTCCCTCTGATCTGTTTTTTTCTTCTCTCTCCCTCTGATCTGTTTCTCTCTCTCTCCCTCTGATCTGTTTTTCTCTCTCTCTCCCTCTGATCTGTTTTTTTCTCTCTCCCTCTGATCTGTTTTTCTCTCTCTCTCCCTCTGATCTGTTTTTTCTCTCTCTCTCTCCCTCTGATCTGTTTTTCTCTCTCTCTCCCTCTGATCTGTTTTCTGTTTTCTCTCTCTCCCTCTGATCTGTTTTTTCTCTCTCTCTCCCTCTGATCTGTTTTTTTTCTCTCTCTGATCTCTCCCTCTGATCTGTTTTTCTCTCTCTCTCTCCCTCTGATCTGTTTTCTCTCTCTCTCTCCCTCTGATCTGTTTTTTTCTCTCTCTCTCTCCCTCTGATCTGTTTTCTCTCTCTCTCCCTCTGATCTGTTTTCTCTCTCTCTCTCCCTCTGATCTGTTTTCTCTCTCTCTCCCTCTGATCTGTTTTCTCTCTCTCTCCCTCTGATCTGTTTTCTCTCTCTCTCTCTCCCTCTGATCTGTTTTCTCTCTCTCTCCCTCTGATCTGTTTTCTCTCTCTCCCTCTGATCTCTTTTTTCTCTCTCTCTCCCTCTGATCTCTCTCCCTCTGATCTGTTTTCTCTCTCTCTCTCCCTCTGATCTGTTTCTCTCTCTGATCTCTCTCCCTCTGATCTCTCTCTCTCCCTCTGATCTGTTTTTCTCTCTCTCTCCCTCTGATCTGTTTTCTCTCTCTCTCTCCCTCTGATCTGTTTTTCTCTCTCTCTCTCCCTCTGATCTGTTTTTCTCTCTCTCTCCCTCTGATCTGTTTTCTCTCTCTCTCTCTCCCTCTGATCTGTTTTCTCTCTCTCTCTCTCCCTCTGATCTGTTTTCTCTCTCTCTCTCCCTCTGATCTGTTTTCTCTCTCTCTCCCTCTGATCTGTTTTCTCTCTCTCTCTCTCCCTCTGATCTGTTTTCTCTCTCTCTCTCCCTCTGATCTGTTTTCTCTCTCTCTCTCCCTCTGATCTGTTTTCTCTCTCTCTCTCTCCCTCTGATCTGTTTTCTCTCTCTCTCTCCCTCTGATCTGTTTTTCTCTCTCTCTCTCCCTCTGATCTGTTTTTCTCTCTCTCTCTCCCTCTGATCTGTCTCTCTCCCTCTGATCTGTTTTCTCTCTCTCTCCCTCTGATCTGTTTTTCTCTCTCTCTCTCCCTCTGATCTGTTTTCTCTCTCTCTCTCCCTCTGATCTGTTTTCTCTCTCTCTCTCTCCCTCTGATCTGTTTTTCTCTCTCTCTCTCCCTCTGATCTGTTTTCTCTCTCTCTCTCCCTCTGATCTGTTTTTCTCTCTCTCTCTCTCCCTCTGATCTGTTTTTCTCTCTCCCTCTGATCTGTTTTCTCCCTCTGATCTGTTTTTCTCTCTCTCTCTCCCTCTGATCTGTTTTTTCTCTCTCTCTCTCCCTCTGATCTGTTTTCTCTCTCTCTCCCTCTGATCTGTTTCTCTCTCTCTCTCTCCCTCTGATCTGTTTTCTCTCTCTCTGATCTCCCTCTGATCTGTTTTTCTCTCTCTCTCTCCCTCTGATCTGTTTTCTCTCTCTCTCCCTCTGATCTGTTTTCTCTCTCTCTCCCTCTGATCTGTTTTTTTCTCTCTCTCTCCCTCTGATCTGTTTTTTCTCTCTCTCTCCCTCTGATCTGTTTTCTCTCTCTCTCTCTCCCTCTGATCTGTTTTTCTCTCTCTCTCTCCCTCTGATCTGTTTTTTCTCTCTCTCTCCCTCTGATCTGTTTTTTCTCTCTCTCTCCCTCTGATCTGTTTTCTCTCTCTCTCTCCCTCTGATCTGTTTTTTTTCTCTCTCTCTCTCCCTCTGATCTGTTTTTCTCTCTCTCTCTCCCTCTGATCTGTTTTTCTCTCTCTCTCCCTCTGATCTGTTTTTTCTCTCTCTTCTCTCTCTCCCTCTGATCTGTTTTCTCTCTCTCTCTCCCTCTGATCTGTTTTTCTCTCTCTCTCCCTCTGATCTGTTTTCTCTCTCTCTCTCTCCCTCTGATCTGTTTTTCTCTCTCTCTCTCTCCCTCTGATCTGTTTTCTCTCTCTCTCTCTCTCCCTCTGATCTGTTTTTCTTCTCTCTCTCTCCCTCTGATCTGTTTTCTCTCTCTCTCTCTCCCTCTGATCTGTTTTCTCTCTCTCTCTCCCTCTGATCTGTTTTTTTTCTCTCTCTCCCTCTGATCTGTTTTCTCTTCTCTCCCTCTGATCTCTCCCTCTGATCTGATCTGTTCTCTCTCTCTCTCCCTCTGATCTGTTTTCTCTCTCTCTCTCTCCCTCTGATCTGTTTTCTCTCTCTCTCCCTCTGATCTGTTTTCTCTCTCTCTCCCTCTGATCTGTTTTTCTCTCTCTGTGTGATCCTTCTCCCTCTCCTAGCAGGTGACAAAGGACAGAGGTGGTATAATCTTTGTTCTAAATTACGAGCCAGGCAGGTTGAGAGCAGGGGCAAGGGAAGCACCTCCGTGTGCATGTCCACGTGCCAGGCAGGTTGAGAGCAGGGGCAAGGGAAGCATTAATTGCCTCCGTGTGCGTGTCCACGTGCCAGGCAGGTTGAGAGCAGGGGCAAGGGAAGCATTAATTGCCTCCGTGTGCGTTTCCACGTGCCAGGCAGGTTGAGAGCAGGGGCAAGGGAAGCACCTCCGTGTGCGTGTCCACGTGCCAGGCAGGTTGAGAGCAGGGGCAAGGGAGGCACCTCCGTGTGCGTGTCCACGTGCCAGGCAGGTTGAGAGCAGGGGCAAGGGAAGCATTAATTGCCTCCGTGTGCGTGTCCACGTGCCAGGCAGGTTGAGAGCAGGGGCAAGGGAAGCACCTCCGTGTGCATGTCCACGTGCCAGGCAGGTTGAGAGCAGGGGCAAGGGAAGCATTAATTGCCTCCGTGTGCGTGTCCACGTGCCAGGCAGGTTGAGAGCAGGGGCAAGGGAAGCATTAATTGCCTCCGTGTGCGTGTCCACGTGCCAGGCAGGTTGAGAGCAGGGGCAAGGGAAGCACCTCCATGTGCGTGTCCACGTGCCAGGCAGGTTGAGAGCAGGGGCAAGGGAAGCATTAATTGCCTCCGTGTGCGTGTCCACGTGCCAGGCAGGTTGAGAGCTGGGGCAAGGGAAGCATTAATTGCCTCTGTGTGCGTGTCCACGTGCCAGGCAGGTTGAGAGCAGGGGCAAGGGAAGCATTAATTGCCTCCGTGTGCGTGTCCACGTGCCAGGCAGGTTGAGAGCAGGGGCAAGGGAAGCACCTCCGTGTGCGTGTCCACGTGCCAGGCAGGTTGAGAGCAGGGGCAAGGGAAGCACCTCCGTGTGCGTGTCCACGTGCCAGGCAGGTTGAGAGCAGGGGCAAGGGAGGCACCTCCGTGTGCGTGTCCACGTGCCAGGCAGGTTGAGAGCAGGGGCAAGGGAAGCACCTCCATGTGCGTGTCCACGTGCCAGGCAGGTTGAGAGCAGGGGCAAGGGAAGCACCTCCGTGTGCGTGTCCACGTGCGTAGCATGTTTTGTCTTGTCATATCCGGTGTCAACATTCAGTATGTGCCTTAGACCGCTGCGCTCCCGAGTGGGAGTGGGCTCCCTATAAGCTCCAGAGTGGTCTAAGGCACTGCATCTCAGTGCTAGAGGCGTCACTACAGACCCTGGTTCGATTCCAGGCTGTGTCACATCCGGCCGTGAGTCCCATAGCACCGTCGGCCGGGGGGTAGGCCATCATCGTAAATAAGAATTTGTTCTTAGCTGACTTGCCTGGTTAAATAAAGGGTTAAATAAATAAAAATAAAAAATAAATATATATATGTAATGTTATCAAAGCCAGTCATTCCCTGAACTGTTTTCTGTAGATAAATCACTGAGGACCCCTAGTGGTGGTGACTGGTCACTGACATCTAGAGAAGTAGAGAGTACCTGCCAACAATCTCACCTTTCTCCCAGAGTGTCCACTTCACTGATTTGAAAGGAAAATGACTGGTAATAACAAAAATGATGGTCCCACTAAACCCAATCCATTGCTTTGAAATGTACTTCAGGAGGAAGTATTCGGTATGTCATGTTGTGTTGAAGCCAGACTCCATCTCTTGATCTCTGCAGCAGCTGAGGACCCCTAGTGGTGAGGATTGGTCACTGACAGTTGTGTTTGGAAGAGCATTCATTAGTACACCGTATAAAAAAAAAAATTGTCACGGAAATATACAGTACCAGTCAAAAGTTTACAGGCCTACTCATTCCAGGGTTTTTCTTTATTTGTATTATTGTCTACATTGTAGAATAATAGTGAAGACATCAACACTATGAAATAACACATATGGAATCATGTAGTAACCAAAAAAGTGTTAAATAAATGAAAATATATATTTGAGATTCTTCAAAGTAGCCACCCTTTGCCTTGATGACAGCTTTGCACCCTCTTAGCATTCTCTCAACCAGCTTCATGGGGTAGTCACCTGGAATGCATTTCAATTAACAGGTGTGCCTTGTTAAAATATAATTTGTGGAATTTATTTCCTTAATGCGTCTGAGCCAATCAGTTGTGTTGTGACAAGGTAGGGTTGGTATACAGAAGATAGACTTATTTGGTAAAAGACCAAGTCCATATTATGGCAAGGACAGCTCAAATAAGCAAAGAGAAATGACAGTTCATCATTACTTTAAGACATGAAGGTCAGAACATTTCAATCACTTTTCAAGTTTCTTCAAGTGAACATTTCAAGAACTTTGAAAGTTTCTTCAAGTGCAGTCGCAAAAACCATCAAACACTATGATGAAACTGGCTCTCATGAGGACCGCCACAGGAAAGGAAGACCCAGAGTTACCTCTGCTGCAGAGGACAAGTTCATTACAGTTAACTGTCTCTCATGAGGACCGCCACAGGAAAGGAAGACCCAGAGTTACCTCTGCTGCAGAGGATAAGTTCATTAGAGTTACCAGCCTCAGATTGCAGCCCAAATAAATGCTTCACAGACACATCTCAACATCAACTGTTCAGAGGAGACTGGGAATCAGGCCTTCATGGTTGAATTGCTGCAAAGAAACTACTAATAAAGAACACCAAGAAGAAGAAGAGACTTTCTTGGGTCAAGAAACACGAGCAACGAACAATAGACTGGTGGAAATCTGTCCTTTGGTCTGATGAGTCCAAATGTAATATTTTTGGTTCCAACCGCCGTGTCTTTGTGAGATGCAGAGTAGGTTAATGGATGATCTCTGCATGTGTGGTTCCCACCGTGAAGCAAGGAGGAGGAGGTGGTGTGATGGTGCTTTGCTGGTGACACTGTCAGTGATTTATTTAGAATTGAAGGCACACTGTGGTTTTGCACTTTTATTTTGAGTGTGACTCCAAATCCAGACCTCCATGGGTTGATAAATTTGATTTCCATTTGTGTAATGGGATATTAGTAGGTATTAGTATTTATTAAGGATCCCCATTAGTTCCTGGACACATTTTAATAGACCTAAATGTTTCAAATAAATGTAATTTTCTGGCCTGCACATTGATTTTGACAAACAAATCAGTCATATGCTGATGACTTTCTGTCAACCCCTGCATCCATCCATCCATTCATCCATACCTACCTACCTACCTACCTATCCATCCACCCATCCATACCCATCCATACCTACCTATCCATCCATCCCTACCTATCCATCCATACCTATCCATCCATCCCTACCTATCCATCCCTACCTATCCATCCATCCCTACCTATCCATCCATCCCTACCTATCCATCCATCCCTACCTATCCATCCATACCTACCTATCCATCCATCCATACCTATCCATCCATACCTATCCATCCATCCCTACCTATCCATCCATCCCTACCTATCCATCCCTACCTATCCATCCCTACCTATCCATCCATCCCTACCTATCCATCCATCCCTACCTATCCATCCATCCCTACCTATCCATCCATCCATCCCTACCTATCCATCCATCCCTACCTATCCATCCATACCTACCTATCCATCCATACCTACCTATCCATCCATACCTACCTATCTATCCATCCATCCCTACCTATCCATCCATACCTACCTATCCATCTATCCATCCCTACCTATCCATCCATCCCTACCTATCCATCCATCCCTACCTATCCATCCATACCTACCTATCTATCCATCCATCCCTACCTATCCATCCATACCTACCTATCCATCCATCCCTACCTATCCATCCATCCCTACCTATCCATCCATCCCTACCTATCCATCCATCCCTACCTATCCATCCCTACCTATCCATCCATCCCTACCTATCCATCCATCCATACCTATCCATCCACCCATCCATCCATACCTACCTATCCATCCATCCCTACCTATCCATCCATCCATACCTATCCATCCACCCATCCATCCATACCTACCTATCCATCCATCCCTACCTATCCATCCATCCATCCATCCCTACCTATCCATACCTACCTATCCATCCATCCCTACCTATCCATCCCTACCTATCCATCCATACCTACCTATCCATCCATCCCTACCTATCCATCCATACCTACCTATCCATCCATACCTACCTATCCATCCATCCCTACCTATCCATCCATACCTACCTATCCATCCATCCCTACCTATCCATCCATCCCTACCTATCCATCCATCCCAACCTATCCATCCATCCCTACCTATCCATCCATACCTACCTATCCATCCATCCCTAACTATCCATCCATACCTACCTATCCATCCATCCCTACCTATCCATCCATCCCTACCTATCCATCCATCCCTACCTATCCATCCCTACCTATCCATCCATCCCTACCTATCCATCCCTACCTATCCATCCATCCCTACCTATCCATCCATCCCTACCTATCCATCCATCCCTACCTATCCATCCCTACCCATCCATCCCTACCTATCCATCCCTACCTATCCATCCCTACCTATCCATCCATCCCTACCTATCCATCCATCCCTACCTATCCATCCATACCTACCTATCCATCCATCCATACCTACCTATCCATCCATCCCTACCTATCCATCCATCCCTACCTATCCATCCATACCTACCTATCCATCCATACCTACCTATCCATCCATCCATCCCTACCTATCCATCCATCCCTACCTATCCATCCCTACCTATCCATCCCTACCTATCTATCCCTACCTATCCATCCCTACCTATCCATCCATCCCTACCTATCCATCCATCCCTACCTATCCATCCATCCCTACCTATCCATCCATACCTACCTATCCATCCATCCATACCTACCTATCCATCCATCCATACCTACCTATCCATCCATCCCTACCTATCCATCCCTACCTATCCATCCCTACCTATCCATCCATCCCTACCTATCCATCCATCCCTACCTATCCATCCATACCTACCTATCCATCCATCCCTACCTATCCATCCCTACCTATCCATCCATCCCTATCCATCCATCCCTACCTATCCATCCCTACCTATCCATCCATCCCTACCTATCCATCCATCCCTACCTATCCATCCATCCCTACCTATCCATCCATCCCTACCTATCCATCCATCCCTACCTATCCATCCCTACCTATCCATCCATCCCTACCTATCCATCCCTACCTATCCATCCCTACCTATCCATCCCTACCTATCCATCCATCCCTACCTATCCATCCATCCCTACCTATCCATCCCTACCTACCTATCCATCCATCCCTACCTATCCATCCCTACCTATCCATCCCTACCTATCCATCCCTACCTATCCATCCATCCCTACCTATCCATCCATACCTACCTATCCATCCATCCCTACCTATCCATCCATCCCTACCTATCCATCCATACCTACCTATCCATCCATCCCTACCTATCCATCCATACCTACCTATCCATCCATACCTACCTATCCATACCTACCTATCCATCCATCCCTACCTATCCATCCATCTCTACCTATCCATCCCTACCTATCCATCCATCCCTACCTATCCATCCCTACCTACCCATCCCTACCTATCCATCCATCCCTACCTATCCATCCATCCCTACCTATCCATCCATCCCTACCTATCCATCCATCCCTACCTATCCATCCATCCCTACCTATCCATTCCTCCCTACCTATCCATCCATCCCTACCTATCCATCCATCCCTACCTATCCATCCATACCTACCTATCCATCCATACCTACCTACCTATCCATCCCTACCTATCCATCCATCCATCCCTATCTATCCATACCTACCTATCCATCCATCCCTACCTATCCATCCCTACCTATCCATCCATCCCTATCCATCCATCCCTACCTATCCATCCCTACCTATCCATCCATACCTACCTATCCATCCATACCTACCTATCCATCCCTACCTATCCATCCCTACCTACCTATCCATCCATCCCTACCTATCTATCCATCCCTACCTATCCATCCATCCCTACCTATCCATACCTACCTATCCATCCATCCCTACCTATCCATACCTACCTATCTATCCATCCCTACCTATCCATCCATCCCTACCTATCCATCCCTACCTATCCATCCCTACCTATCCATCCATCCATCCATCCCTACCTATCCATCCATCCCTACCTATCCATCCCTACCTATCCATCCATACCTACCTACCTACCTATCCATCCATCTCTCCCTCCCTCCTTATATCCCTCCTTCTGTCCCACCCTCCATCTCTCCCTCAATAACACAGTAGAAAAAAGGGAGTCTATATACATTGTGTGCAAAAGGCATGAGGAGGTAGACAAATAATTACAATTTTGCAGATTAACACTGGAGTGATAAATGATCAGATGATCATGTACAGGTAGAGATATTGGTGTGCAAAAGAGCAGAAAAGTAAATAAATAAAAACGGTATGGGGATGAGGTAGGTAAAATTGGGTGGGCTATTTACCGATAGACTATGTACATCTGCAGCGATCGGTTAGCTGCTCAGATAGCAGATGTTTGAAGTTGGTGAGGGAGATAAAAGTCTCCACCTTAAGTGATTTTTGCAATTTGTTCCAGTCACAGGCAGCAGAGAACTGGAACGAAAGGCGGCCAAATGAGGTGTTGGCTTTAGGGATGATCAGTGAGATACACCTGCTGGAGTGCGTGCTACGGGTGGGTGTTGCCATCGTGACCAGTGAACTGAGATAAGGCGGAGCCTTACCTAGCATGGACTTGTAGATGACCTGGAGCCAGTGGGTCTGGCGACGAATATGTAGCGAGGGCCAGGCGACTAGAGCATACAGGTCGCAGTGGTGGGTGGTATAAGGTGATTTAGTAACAAAACGGATGGCACTGATAAACTGCATCCAGTTTGCTGAGTAGAGTGTTGGAAGCTATTTTGTAGATGACATCGCCGAAGTTGAGGATCGGTAGGGTAGTCAGTTTTACTAGGGTAAGTTTGGTGGCGTGAGTGAAGGAGGCTTTGTTGCGGAATAGAAAGCCAACTCTAGAATTGATTTTAGATTGGAGATGTTTGATATGAGTCTGGAAGGAGAGTTTACAGTCTAGCCAGACAGCTAGGTACTTATAGATGTCACATATTCTAGGTCGGAACCATCCAGGGTGGTGATGCTAGTCGGGGTGCAGGCAGCGAACGGTTGAAAAGCATGCATTTGGTTTTACTAGCGTTTAAGAGCAGTTGGAGGCCACAGAAGGAGTGTTGTATGGCATTGAAGCTCGTTTGGAGGTTAGATAGCACAGTGTCCAATGACGGGCCGAAAGTATATAGAATGGTGTCGTCTGCGTAGAGGTGGATCAGGGAATCACCCACAGCAAGAGCAACATCATTGATATATACAGAGAAAAGAATCGGCCCGAGAATTGAACCCTGTGGCACCCCCATAGAGACTGCCAGAGGACCGGACAGCATGCCCTCCGATTTGACACACTGAACTCTGTCTGCAAAGTAGTTGGTGAACCAGGCAAGGCAGTCATCAGAAAAACCGAGGCTACTGAGTTTGCCGATAAGAATATGGTGATTGACAGAGTCGAAAGCCTTGGCCAGGTCGATGAAGACGGCTGCACAGTACTGCACAGTACCGTCTTTTATCGATGGCTATATCCCACCCTCCATCTCTCCCTCCCTCCATCCTTCCTTATATCCCTCCCACCCTCCATCCCTCCCTCCATCTCTCCCTCCCTCTCCCTCCCTCTCCCTCCCTCCCTCCATCTCTCCCTCCCTCCCTCCCTCCATCTCTCCCACCCTCCATCTCTCCCTCCATCTCTCCCACCCTCCATCTCTCCCTCCATCTCTCCCACCCTCCATCTCTCCCTCCATCTCTCCCACCCTCCATCTCTCCCTCCCTCCCTCCCTCCATCTCTCCCACCCTCCATCTCTCCCTCCATCTCTCCCACCCTCCATCTCTCCCTCCCTCCATCTCTCCCTCCCTCCATCTCTCCCTCGCTCCATCTCTCCCTCCCTCCATCTCTCCCTCCCTCCATCTCTCCCTCGCTCCATCTCTCCCTCGCTCCATCTCTCCCTCCCTCCATCTCTCCCTCGCTCCATCTCTCCCTCCCTCCATCATTATATCCCTCCCACCCTCCATCTCTCCCTCACTCCATCCTTATATCCCTCCCACCCTCCATCTCTCCCTCACTCCATCCTTATATCCCTCCCACCCTCCATCCCTCCCTCCATCCATCCTTATATCCCTCCCTCCCTCCATCTCTCCCTCCCTCCCCCATCCCTCCCTACCTCCATCTCTCCCTCTCTCCCTCCATCTCTCCCTCCATCTCTCCCACCCTCCATCTCTCCCTCCATCCATCTCTCCCTCCATCTCTCCCACCCTCCATCTCTCCCTCCCTCCCCCCATCCCTCCCTCCATCTCTCCCTCCCTCCCTCCATCTCTCCCTCCCTCCCTCCATCTCTCCCTCCCTCCATCTCTCCCTCCCTCCATCTCTCCCACCCTCCATCTTTCCCTCCATCTCTCCCACCCACCCTCTATCCTTCCTTAACTCCCCTCAGATATCGTATCAAGCTGGACAGTGATGCTGAGCAGTATGGGGGACATGGTCGACTGGACACAGACACAGAGTTCTTCACCGAACAGGAACCATTTAAAGGCGTGAACGACCAATGGCAGCCACACTCTTTGAAGGTAGGCTACAGTACCGCTGGGTGGGTGTTGGGTCCAAGTCGGTTCCTCTGCAGCCCCTGTATGATTCTGCTTTGCTTTCATCCACTTTTGAAAATGTGCAGAGATTTTTACCCATGTTGTTGGCAGAGGCAGGTTGTGGCAGACGCACATACAAACACACACATCTTATAAAATAAAGGTAGCTAATACTGAATATGCAGTTTCTGCTCCCAATTACTGTCATTCTCTCCTCTCTTTCTCTCTCGCTCTCTCTCTCTGGCTCTCGCTCTCTCTCTCTGGCTCTCGCTCTGGCTCTCTCTCTCTGGCTCTCTCTCTCGCTCTGGCTCTCTCTCGCTCTGGCTCTCTCTCGCTCTGGCTCTCTCTCGCTCTGGCTCTCTCTCGCTCTGGCTCTCTCTCGCTCTGGCTCTCTCTCTCGCTCTGGCTCTCTCTCTCGGGCTCTCGCTCTCTCTCTCGCTCTCTCTCTCTCTGGCTCTCGCTCTGGCTCTCTCAATTCAATTCAAGGGACTTTATTGGCATGGGAACCATGTTAACATTGCCAAAGCAAGTGAAGTAGATAATAAACAAAGTGAAATAAATTACATTTACACTTACAGAAGTTCCATAAGAATAGCCTAGGGCCTACGGCTGCCTTTCTCAATAGCAAAGCTATGCTCACTGAGTCTGTACATAGTCAAAGCTTTCCTTAAGTTTGGGTCAGTCACAGTGGTCAGGTATTCTGCCACTGTGTACTCTCTGTTTAGGGCCAAATAGCATTCTAGTTTGCTCTGTTTTTGTTAATTCTTTCCAATGTGTCAAGTAATTATCTTTTTGTTTTCTCATGATCTGGTTGGGTCTAATTGTGTTGCTGTCCTGGGGCTCTGTGGGGTGTGTTTGTGAACAGAGCCCCAGGACCAGCTTGCTTAGGGGACTCTTCTCCAGGTTCATCTCTCTGTAGGTGATGGCTTTGTTATGGAAGGTTTGGGAATCGCTTCCTTTTAGGTGGTTGTAGAATTTAATGGCTGTGAATTGAATGGAATGGAATGATAATTAGTGGGTATCGGCATTCTGGATTTTGATAATTAGTGGGTATCAGCCTAATTCTGCTCTGCTTGCATTATTTGGTGTTTTACGTTGAACACTGAGGATATTTTTGCAGAATTCTGCATGCAGAGTTTCAATTTGATGTTTGTCCCATTTTGTGAAACACTTGGTTGGTGAGCGGCCCCCAGACCTCACAACCATAAAGGACAATGGCTTCTATAACTGATTCAAGTACTATTAGCCAGATACTAATTGGTATGTTGAATTTTATGTTCCTTTTGAAGGCCCTTCTTGCCTTGTCTCTCAGATCGTTCACAGCTTATTTTTTATTTTTTTAACCTTTATTTAACTATTTAACTTTAAGAACAAATGTTTATTTACAATGATGGCCGAACCCGAACGATGCTGGGCCCCAATCACAGCGGGTTTGTGATACAGCCTGGATTCGAACCAGGGACTGTAGTGATGCCTCTACCACTGCGATGCAGTGCCTTAGACCGCTGCACCACTCGGGAGTTACCTGTGGCGCTGATGTTTAGGCCAGTTTTTTTGTGTGCTCTACGGTATCTTGATGGAATTTGTATTTGTGGTCCTGGAGACTGGAGACTTTTTGGAACACCATTAATTTGGTCTTACTGAGACTTACTGTCAGGGTCTGGCAGAATCTGTGCAGAAGATCTAGGTGCTGCTGTAGGCCCTCCTTGGTGACAGAAGCACCAGATCATCAGCAAATAGTAAACGTTTGTCTTCAGATTTTAGTAGGGTGCTGCAGACTGCCCTCGCCAAGTCGTTGACATTTTCAATTGAGGTCGGAAGTTTACATTCACTTAGGCTGGAGTCATTAAAACTCATTTTTCAACCACTCCACACATCTTGTTAACAAACTATAGTTTTAACAAGTCAGTTAGGACGTCATTTTGTGCATGACACAAGTCATTTTTCCAACAATTGTTTACAGACAGATTATTTCACTTATAATTCACTGTATCCCAATTCCAGTGGGTCAGAAGTTTACATACACTAAGTTGACTGTGCCTTTAAACAGCTTGGATTTTTTTTTTAATGATGTCATGGCTTTAGAAGCTTCTGATAAGCTAATTGACGTCATTTGAGTCAATTGGAGGTGTACCTGTGGATGTATTTCAAGGCCTACCTTCAAACTCAGTGCCTCCTTGCTTGACATCATGGGAAAATTAAAATAAATTAGCCAAGACCTCAGAAAAAGAATTGTAGACCTCCACAAGTCTGTTTTATCTCAGGAAGGAGACGCATTCTGTCTCCTAGAGATGAACGTACTTTGGTGTGAAAAGTGCAAATCAATCCCAGAGCAACAGCAAAGGACCTTGTGAAGATGCTGGAGGAAACGGGTACAAAATTATCTATATCCACAGTAAAACGAGTCCTGTATCGACATAACCTGAAAGGCTGCTCAGCAAGGAAGAAGCCACTGCTCCACAACCGCCATTAAAAAAGCCAGACTACGGTTTGCAACTGCACATGGGGACAAAGATCGTACTTTTCGGCATATTGTCCTCTGGTCTGATGAAACAAAAATAGAACTGTTTGGCTGTAATGACCATCGTTATGTTTGGAGGAAAAAGGGGGAGGCTTACAAGCCGAAGAACACCATCCCAACCGTGAAGCATGTGGGTGGCAGCATCATGTTGTGGGAGTGCTTTGCTGCAGGAGGGACTGGTGCACTTCACAAAATAGATGGCATTATGAGTAAGGAAAATGATGTGGATATATTGAGGCAACATTTCAAGACATCAGTGAGGAAGTTAAAGCTTGGTCACAAATGGGTCTTTCAAATGGACAATGACCCCAAGCATACTTCCAAAGTTGTGGCAAAATGGCTTAAGGACAACAAAGTCAAGGTATTGGATTGGCCATCACAGAGCCCTGACCTCAATCCTATAGAAAATCTGTGGGCAGACCTGAAAAAGTGTGTGCGATCAAGGAGGCCTACAAACCTGACTCAGTAACACCAGCTCTGTCAGGAGGAATGGGCCAGAATTCACCCAACTTATTGTGGGAAGCTTGTGGAAGGCAACCCAAAACATTTGACCCAAGATAAACAATTTAAAGGCAATGCTACCAAATACTAATTGAGTGTATGTAAACTTCTGACCCACTGGGAATGTGATTAAAGAAATAAAAGCTGAAATAAATTATTCTCTCTACTATTATTCTGACATTTCACATTCTTAAAATAAAGTGGTGATCCTAACTGACCTAAGACAGGGAACTTTTACGAGGATTAAATGTCAGGAATTGTGGAAAAACTGAGTTTATATGTATTTGGTTAAGGTGTCTGTGAACTTCCGACTTCAACTCTGTTGAATAGGGTGGGGCTTAAGCTGCATCCCTGTCTCACCCCACGGCCCTGTGGAAATAAATGTTTTGTTGTTGCCAATTTTATCCGCACACTTGTTTGTGTAGATAGATTTTTTAATGTTGTATGTTTTTGTTTCTGTCAACACCACTTTCCATCAGTTTGTTTGTCAATCAGGGTGTGCAGGTTGAATACATGGTCTGTCGTATGGTAATTTGGTAAAAAGGCAATTTGACATTTGCTCTGTACATTATTTTCACTGAAGAAATGTACAAGTCTGCTGTTCATGATAATGCAGAGGATTTTCTCAAGGTTGCTGTTGTGGTATATCCCAGAGTAGTTATTGGGGTCAAATTTGTCTCCACTTTTGTGGATTGAGGTGATCAGTCCTTGGTTCCAAATATTGGGGAGGATGCCAGAGCTAAGAATTATGTTGGAGTTTAGCTAATTGGAATTTGTGGTCTCTATATTTTATCATTTCATTGAGGACACCATCAACACCACAGGCCTTTTTGGGTTGGAGGGTTTGTATTTTGTCCTGTAGTTCATTCAATGTAATTGGAGCATCCAGTGGGTTCTGGTAGTCTTTAATAGTTGATTCTAAGATTTGTATTTGATCATGTATATTTTTGTTTTGTTTTTGTTGGGGAATATTCAGAGGTTAAAACTTCCCGTGGGAATATAACAGGATTATATGGGATTTAAATGAGTTGACTCTTCACATGGGATGATTTCACTGAACCACAAAAAAAGAGAATATTGAATAATCCCCAATGATCAATCGCATCTCCCAAAACCTTTTCGACACCTATAAAATGATAGTCTAGAAACTAATGCATTGGTTGTCTTCCTCTCAGGCTTCCATGTATTCTCCCTGCACCTTCTCAATGTCCACCTCTTGAACATCAGACTCTGAGGTCTCATCTTCACTGTCACTGTCCAAGCTTGTTGAGGATGGCTCGTTGTCAGGCTCAAAAAGCCTCAATATTGCGTGCTTTGGGGTGTGTGTTCCCAAACAAGGACCAGATGCGCTCTGAGGTGGCTGATGTTGGTGGGATTTGGAGGATGATGGAGGCAACAGGGTAAAGAGCCTCAGATCCACAAAGTCCCATCCACCAGGTGGCTGACGAGATATGTTGGCACCACTGCCATATTGCATCTCCATCCCAAAGCCCTTGTACTTCGCCAGACTGCCAAGAACCTTGCCCTCATCCAGGCCAAGGTGGCGAGACACAGTAGTGATGACACCATAGGCCTTGTTGATCGCTGCACCAGACAGGATGTTCTTGCCAGTATACTTGGGGTCCAACGTGTACACTGCGGCGTGTAAAGGCTTCAGGCAGAAGTCTTCACACTTTTTGATGTATTTCAGAACTTCTCAATGTTAACTGTGTTTATTTTCAGCAAACTTTACATGTATAAATATTTGTATGAACATAACATAAGATTTAACAACTGAGACATGAACTGAACAAATTCCACAGACATGTGACTAACAGAAATGGAATAATGTGTCCCTGGACAAAGGGGGGTCAAAATCAAAATAAACAGTCAGTATCTGGTGTGGCCACCAGCTGCATTAAGTACTGCAGTGCATCTCCTCCTCATGGACTGCACCACATTTGCCAGTTCTTGCTGTGAGATGTTACCCCACTCTTTCACCGTGTCTTAACAGCTGACAGCATATTATAACTTGTTATAATATGGTCATAACATTTACATTTACATTTAAGTCATTTAGCAGACGCTCTTATCCAGAGCGACTTACAAATTGGTGCATTCACCTTATGACATCCAGTGGGACAGTCACTTAACAATAGTGCATCTAAAACTTAGGGGGGGTGGGGTGAGAGGGATTACTTAACCTATCCTAGGTATTCCTTAAAGAGGTGGGGTTTCAGGTGTCTCCGGAAGGTGGTGATTGACTCCGCTGTCCTGGCGTCGTGAGGGAGTTTGTTCCACCATTGGGGGGGCCAGGGCAGCGAACAGTTTTGACTGGGCTGAGCGGGAGCTGTACTTCCTCAGTGGTAGGGAGGCGAGCAGGCCAGAGGTGGATGAACGCAGTGCCCTTGTTTGGGTGTAGGGCCTGATCAGAGCCTGGAGGTACTGAGGTGCCGTTCCCCTCACAGCTCCGTAGGCAAGCACCATGGTCTTGTAGCGGATGCGAGCTTCAACTGGAAGCCAGTGGAGAGAACGGAGGAGCGGGGTGACGTGAGAGAACTTGGGAAGGTTGAACACCAGACGGGCTGCGGCGTTCTGGATGAGTTGAAGGGGTTTAATGGCACAGGCAGGGAGCCCAGCCAACAGCGAGTTGCAGTAATCCAGACGGGAGATGACAAGTGCCTGGATTAGGACCTGCGCCGCTTCCTGTGTGAGGCAGGGTCGTACTCTGCGGATGTTGTAGAGCATGAACCTACAGGAACGGGCCACCGCCTTGATGTTAGTTGAGAACGACAGGGTGTTGTCCAGGATCACGCCAAGGTTCTTGGCGCTCTGGGAGTTGTCAACCGTGATGGCGAGATCATGGAACGGGCAGTATGTCCTAATACCTGTCAAGTAAAGTGTTACTGAAATAATACTGCAAAAATATAGATATAGATAAACTCTCTTGATAAACTGTCTACAGTTTATAATGAGGTATTCTAACTCGGGTGAGCAAAACCTTGAGACTTCCTTAATATGAGATCACGCACCAGCTGTTGTCAACAGAGAGACACACCACTTCCCCGTTAGTCTTATCCACTCGGTCCTGACGATGCCAGCGAGATGTATATTATTCATTTCCTTGTTCATCCACGACTCTGAGAAACAGGATATTACAGTTGTTCAGGTCTCGTTGATGGAATCGTCTCCAATGGAGCTCATCCAGTTTATTCTCCTGTGATTGTATGTTCGCCAATAGAAATGAGGGTAGAGGTAGTTTATTTACTCATGGACGTAGTCTGGTCGTCTGGCCAATGTAGTCTGGTCGTCTGGCCAATGTAGTCTGGTCGTCTGGCCAATGTAGTCTGGTCGTCTGGCCAATGTAGTCTGGTCGTCTGGCCAATGTAGTCTGGTCGTCTGGCCAATGTAGTCTGGTCGTCTGGCCAACGTAGTCTGGTCGTCTCGCCAACGTAGTCTGGTCGTCTGGCCAACGTAGTCTGGTCGTCTGGCCAACGTAGTCTGGCCAACGTAGTCTGGTCGTCTGGCCAACGTAGTCTAGTCAATGTAGTCTGGTAGTCTGGCCAATGTAGTCTGGTAGTCTGGTCAACGTAGTCTGGTCATCTGGCCAACGTAGTCTGGTCAATGTAGTCTGGTAGTCTGGTCAATGTAGTCTGGTAGTCTGGTCAATGTAGTCTGGTAGTCTGGCCAATGTAGTCTGGTAGTCTGGCCAATGTAGTCTGGTAGTCTGGTCGTCTGGCCAACGTAGTCTGGTAGTCTGGTCAACGTAGTCTGGTAGTCTGGCCAACGTAGTCTGGTCAACGTAGTCTGGTAGTCTGGTCAACGTAGTTTGGTAGTCTGGCCAACGTAGTCTGGTAGTCTGGCCAATGTAGTCTGGTAGTCTGGCCAATGTAGTCTGGTAGTCTGGCCAACGTAGTCTGGTAGTCTGGTCAATGTGATCTGTGGGGATGTGGAGAGGATGGGGAGTAGAGGAGAGTGGGGATGGAAAAGAGAGGGGGGTGTGGAGGTGTTCAGTCCCAGACAGTGGGCTGTTCCCCTTCCGTGTGTGTGTGTGTGTGTGTGTGTGTGTGTGTGTGTGTGTGTGTGTGTGTGTGTGTGTGTGTGTGTGTGTGTGTGTGTGTGTGTGTGTGTGTGTGTGTGTGTGTGTGTGTGTGTGTGTGTGTGTGTGTGTGTGTGTGTTAATGGTTGTCAGGCGTTTTTCCTCTGGTGATCCCCAGGAACGGTTCCACTGTGGAATCTTAGCTGAGTGATCAACAATGTATTACAGAGCTCCTAACAGCACAGTATGATTTTCTTCTCCTCCTTTCTCTCTGTCTGTCTCTCTCTCTCTCTCCCTCTCTCTGTCTGTCTCTCTCTCTCTCTGTCTGTCTCTCTCTGTCTCTGTCTCTCTCTGTCTCTCTCCCTCTCTCAGATCTACATTCCCTGCCGGACAGCGCTGGTTCTGGCCAATGAGGAGCTAGATTACTGTTACTAAGGAAGAGGGGTTGTGGGCTCCTGGTCGTTGGATGTGTCCCGTAATAACCTGATACCACCAGAGGGGAGAGGATGTCGATCAGAAAGACCCACTGTGTACACACGCACATACACACACACACTGAATCATTGTGTTGCATGTTCAGCTAGTCTAGAACTAAATAGTTTGCAGAGGTACCGGCTGACTTTTTCACTGCAGTTTAATAGACCTCGTCTTCCACACACAGAAAGTCTAGGCCATTTTAGTCATATTTCTGATATTAGTTTTACACAAGTTGACTTCAGCCTTATGAGTAAAAGAAAGGGACACGGAGTCAGATTTATGTTCCAGACTTCCATGTGTTAGTTTATAATAGACTTTTTATTGTGTTTCGAACGCAGTTTGTGCTGTTTGTGCGGTAGAAACACGATCTGTCTCAATGGCACCCGATTCCCTTCTAATGGGGATTCCGGTCAACTGTAGAGCGCTATGTAGGGACACAGGGAGGGATTTGTGCCCCTTTTTTTGTTTAATTGTCTGTTAGTTTACTGTTTTAGAGGGAGGACACAGAAACGCAGCTGTCAAAACAGTGTTTAGGGTAATAATCTGTTACTGTATTGTGAATGTGAATGTCTTAACAGTATATTACGTCAGACTGGGAATTTAAATAAAATATAACTTGTACTGTGATAGATAAATAAGGATGTCTCTTTCTGATTCTTTACTGGTGATAATATCAGAACAGGAAGTACACTATTCATTTAAACTGATATCAGAACAGGAAGTACACTGTTCATTTAAACTATCAGAACAGGAAGTACACTATTCATTTAAACTGATATCAGAACAGGAAGTACACTATTAATTTAAACTGATATCAGAACAGGAAGTACACTGTTCATTTAAACTATCAGAACAGGAAGTACACTATTCATTTAAACTGATATCAGAACAGGAAGTACACTATTAATTTAAACTGATATCAGAACAGGAAGTACACTATTCATTTAAACTATCAGAACAGGAAGTACACTATTCATTTAAACTGATATCAGAACAGGAAGTACACTATTCATTTAAACTGATATCAGAACAGGAAGTACACTATTCATTTAAACTGATATCAGAACAGGAAGTACACTATTCATTTAAACTGATATCAGAACAGGAAGTACACTATTCATTTAAACTGATATCAGAACAGGAAGTACACTATTAATTTAAACTGATATCAGAACAGGAAGTACACTATTCATTTAAACTATCAGAACAGGAAGTACACTATTAATTTAAACTGATATCAGAACAGGAAGTACACTATTCATTTAAACTATCAGAACAGGAAGTACACTATTCATTTAAACTGATATCAGAACAGGAAGTACACTATTCATTTAAACTATCAGAACAGGAAGTACACTATTCATTTAAACTATCAGAACAGGAAGTACACTATTCATTTAAACTGATATCAGAACAGGAAGTACACTATTCATTTAAACTGCTATCAGAACAGGAAGTACACTGTTCATTTAAACTGCTACAGCGTTCAGGTCCTGAAAGATGCAGGTATAAGGGCTGGATTACTTGACAGAGAGAACTTGTTGCGAAGGGGAGAGCCTTGTGATGCATCAGAGAGGGTGTATTTTGTTACAAGATACAACACTGAAGCAGAGAACATTAAAATAATCATTAAAAATAATTGGGGAATCATTCAAAGTGATACGCTACTACACCAAGTCTTTCCTAAAGCCACCAGTCATAATCTTTAAGAGATGTCCTACCCTTTAAGAGATGTCCTACCCTTTAAGAGATGTCCTACCCTTTAAGAGATGTCCTACCCTTTAAGAGATGTCCTACCCTTTAAGAGATGTCCTACCCTTTTAAGAGATGTCCTACCCTAAATGACAAATTAGTCCACAGTTATCTTCCGGGTGACTCTCAAAAACACTCGGCTGGACCACAAACCCAGGGGCTCTTTTAAATGTAAATATTACAACCATTGCAGAAATATTGCACAGAAAAAAGTATTTTATTGACACAGCTTCTGAAATGGAGTATTACGTCAAAACCACTCATGTCATCTATAGATTGGAATGTCCACAGTGAAAGGTGTTCTACATTGGACGGACAAAGAGACGCCTTCAAGACCGCTTAGCGGAACACAAGTACGCCATACAGGTAGGTAATGAAGACTACCCCATGACAAGTCCCTACACCATGGCAACCCTGCCTCCCTACACCATGGCAACCCAGCCTCCCTACACCATGGCAACCCTGCCTCCCTACACCATGGCAACCCTGCCTCCCTACACCATGGCAACCCTGCCTCCCTACAGGCTATGGTTATTGATCAAATTCCGGCCTCTATTAGAAAAGGGGACCGTCTTAACCAGTTAAACTAAAAAGAGAGTCGGAATAGTGTACTATGGAACATATTGCTTTCTTATTCTTGACACTTCTCCCAGTCACAGTTAAGGTTAGAACCTTTCTAAGTGTTCTGATACTTCTAGTTTGGGAGTTGTATTTTTATGATAACATTGCTACAGTATTTAACTTTTTAATGTGTATCGTATTGCTTACTAGGTGTTGTCCAATCAATTGTGTAACCACTCCCTCTTCTAATTAGGGCTAATTGGAAAAGCTGTTCAATAGGGGACATTCTATTATTTCATCCCTGACGAAGGCCATGCAGCTGAAACGCGTCGGATTTTTTAACCTATTGAACCTATTGACCATGCCATACAAATAAAGGCATTTTAATCAATTAAATGAAGAGTGCTTTGGTCCTCCTTTCTTTTTGAAGAATATTTTATTTAATTTACACAAAAAAAAAACATTTTATTAATAATATATTTAATATGGGTCATTATTAATATTAATATTAGTATTAATTAATTAGTGTTAATCAGTCTTCCTCAAATGAAGGGGATGAGGAAGCAAGAATCTGATTTCATTGGTCCTTTTATTCAGGGTAAGTACAGAGTTAGCCGTAAGTTAGCCTGCCCCTAAGGAGGTTATTTCTGAAGAATTCCATAGATATTTACCTGGCTAAAAGGTGAGTCACTTTCATATGACCAGTTTTCCCGAGTTGAACTCAGAGTTGACCGAAGTTACCTCACTAACTCAAACCTGCTTTGAAGGATACCCCTCAGGTTGTCTGGGATCTGGGATGATGGTCTTGATGATGTGAGCCAGGTATCACAGACTGGGACAGGGAGAGGTTTAAAATGTCAGTGAAGACACTTGCCAGCTGGTCAGCGCATGCTCTGAGTACATGTCCTGGTAATCCTTCTGGCCCTGCGGCCTTGTGAATGTTGACCTGTTTAAAGGCATAACTCACATCGGCTACAGAGAGCGAGATAACAGTCGTCTGGAACAGCTGGTGCGCTCATGCATGGTTTCAGTGTTGCTTGCCTCTAAGCGTACATAGAAGGAATTTAGTCTGTTAGAATCTGGGTTTCCCTTTATAGTCCGTGATAGTTTGCCACGTTCGTAAGAGTAGGGGGGTTAACCCCGGTGTCCTGGCTAAATTCTCAAGCTGTCCCTCATACCATCACGGTCACCTAGTCATCCCCAGCTTACAATTGGCTCATTCATCCCCCTCCTCCTCTACTCTGTAACTATTCCCCAGGTCGTTGCTGTAAATGAGAACGTGTTCTCAGTCAACCGACCTGATAAAATACAAATGAAATAAATATTCCACGAGTGTCAGAACGTAGATTCAACGCCCTGTTTTGACTGTTTGATGGCTCGTCGGAGATCATAGGGGATTTCCGTTAAGCGTCCGGATTAGTGTCCTGCTCCTTGAAAGTGGCAGCTCTGTTGCTCAGTGCGGATGTCAATCCATGGCTTCTGGTTGGCACTTGCCCCCCCCCCCAATCCCTCTTCCTCAAAACCTGTAAATATTGGGCTTGTTGAAGACGACAACATCCCCTGTGACCGTACATACAGTGCCTTCGGAAACTAGTCAGTGCCTTCGGAAACTAGTCAGTGCCTTCGGAAACTAGTCAGTGCCTTCGGAAACTAGTCAGTGCCTTCGGAAACTAGTCAGTGCCTTCGAAACTAGTCAGTGCCTTCGAAACTAGTCAGTGCCTTCGGAAACTAGTCAGTGCCTTCGGAAACTAGTCAGTGCCTTCGGAAACTAGTCAGTGCCTTCGGAAACTAGTCAGTGCCTTCGGAAACTAGTCAGTGCCTTCGGAAACTAGTCAGTGCCTTCGGAAACTAGTCAGTGCCTTCGGAAACTAGTCAGTGCCTTCGAAACTAGTCAGTGCCTTCGGAAACTAGTCAGTGCCTTCGGAAACTAGTCAGTGCCTTCGGAAACTAGTCAGTGCCTTCAGAAACTAGTCAGTGCCTTCGAAACTAGTCAGTGCCTTCGGAAACTAGTCAGTGCCTTCGGAAACTAGTCAGTGCCTTCGGAAACTAGTCAGTGCCTTCGGAAACTAGTCAGTGCCTTCGGAAACTAGTCAGTGCCTTCGGAAACTAGTCAGTGCCTTCGGAAACTAGTCAGTGCCTTCGGAAAGTATTCAGACCCCTTGACTTTTTCAACAAATTGTTACTTTACAGCCTTATTCTAAAAATGCTGATGTTTTTAAAAAAAATCAATCTACACACAATGTCCCATAATGACAAAGCGAAAACAGGTTTTTAGAATATATATTTATTTTTTTAAGTATTCAGGTCCTTTGCTTTGAGACTCGAAATTGAGCTCAGGTGCATCCTGTTTCCATTTATCATCCTTAAGATGATACTACAACTTGATTGGAGTCCACCTGTGGTAAATTCAATTGATTGGACATGACTTGGAAAGTCACACAGTTGACAGTGCATGTCAGAGCTTGTTTCGAGGCACTGATCTTGGGGAAGGGTACCAAAACATCTGCAGCATTGAATGTCCCCAAGAACACATTGGCCTCCATCATTCTTAAATGGAAGAAATTTGGAATCACCAAGACTCTTCCTAGAGTTGGCCGCCCGGCCAAACTGAGTAATCGGGGGGAGAAGTGCCTTGGTCAGGGAGGTGACCAAGAACCCAATGGTCACTCTGACAGAGCTCCAGAGTTCCTCTGTGGAGATGGGAGAACCTTCCAGAAGGACAAACATTTCTGCAACAATCTACCAATCAGGCCTTATAGTAGAGTAGCCAGACGGAAGCCACTCCTCAGTAAAAGGCACGACAGCCCGCTTGGAGTTTTCCAAAAGGCAACTAAAGACAACTCTCAGACCATGACAAGATTCTCTGGTCTGATGAAACCAAGATTGAACTCTGGCCTGAATGCCAAGCGTCACGTCTGGAGGAAACCTGGCACCATCCCTACGGTGAAGCATGGTGGTGGCAGCATCATGCTGTGAGATGTTTTTCAGGGACTGGGAGGCTAGTCAAGAACGAGGCAAATATGAATGAAGGGTTTAGCAAAGTACAGAGAGAAATCCTTGATGAAAACCTGCTCCAGAGCGCTCAGGACCTCAGACTGGGGCGAAGGTTTACCTTCAAACAGGATAACGACTCTAAGCACACAGCCAAGACAACGCAGGAGTGGCTTCGGGACAAGTCTTTGAATGTCCTTGAGAGGCCCAGCCAGAGCCCTGACTTGAACCCGATCTAACTTCTCTGGAGAGACCTGAAAATAGCTGTGCAGCAACGCTCCCCATCAAACCTGACAGAGCTTGACATGATCTGCAGAGAAGAATGGGAGAAACTCCCCAAATACAGGTGTGCCAAGCTTGTAGCGTCATACCCAAGAAGATTTGAGGCTGTAATCGCTGCCAAAGGTACTTCAACAAAGTACTGAGTAAAGGGTCTGAATTAGAAATTAGCAAAAATGTATAAAAACCTGTTTTTGCTTTGTCATTATGGGGTATTATGATGTCATTGAGGTATTGTGATGTCATTGAGATTTTGTGATGTCATTATGGGGTATTGTGTGTCGATTAATGAGGGGGGGGGGAAACAATGTAATCAATTTTAGAATAAGGCTGCAATGTAACAACATGTGGAAAAAGTCAAGGGGTCTGAATACTTTCTGAAGACACTGTGTACGGTCACAGGGGATGTTGTCGTCTTCAACAAGCCCAATATTTACAGGTTTTGAGGAAGAGGGATTGGGGGGGAGCAAGTGTTTTAAATTGTGCAGTATTTAGCTATTATAATGTTAGGTTCTTATTTTTCAGAGTAAATAACCCACGGACACTAGAGAAGCTTTAACTAAGTTTATTCATCCCAAAGGTTCTGTACAGCTGAAAACAGACAGCTAAAGATTTCAGATTTCACAGTTTATATACATCCTACTTAAGACACTCCTCTTTCTCTCTAATCCTTACATTTTATGGCTCCACAGGAAGCTAATAAAGAGGGTAACAGGATTCCAAACATTTATTACTCTCAAGAGAATCTGTCCTCAACTCCTGACCTCAACTCCAAATCTACAGATGTCCATCTGTCTCCCCAGTATCAACACATCTCTGTCCTCACCTCCTGACCTCAACCCCTCTCTCACCTAATACCCAGATGTCCATCTGTCTCCCCTGTATCAACACCTCGCTCTCCTCTCCTCCATCAAACACATTCCAAAGCCTTCTGACTTTCTTCAGAGAACCATTCTAACATAACACCCAGTCTGTTTAATTTCCAATCATTCATTTACCCTCTCAATGTTCAAAATTTAGCCGATTCCAACAATAGTAAGAGTCTGGTAGCAACAGCTGTGGTGTATGTGTGTGTGCGTGCGGTATGTGACCTCATTCTCCGATATCGACTGCCTTGACAATAAGGTCGTGACCAAGCTGGTGTGTGGGGTCCTTGATGATGCTGCGGGCCTTCCTCAGGCACAGCTTACAGTAGATGACCTGGATAGGTGGGAACACAGGCCCAGTGATTTATTGGACTGTCTTCACCATCCACTGGTTAATGAACCCTTCATAAGGCCTATAGTTTACAGTAGTATAAACCCTTCGTAAGGCCTATAGTTTACAGTAGTAGAAACCCTTCATAAGGACCTATAGTTTACAGTAGTATAAACCCTTGATAAGGTCTATAGTTTACAGTAGTATAAATCCTTCATAAGGCCTATAGTTTACAGTAGTATGAACCCTTCATAAGGTCTATAGTTTACAGTAGTATAAATCCTTCATAAGGCCTATAGTTTACAGTAGTATGAACCCTTCATAAGGTCTATAGTTTACAGTAGTATGAACCCTTCATAAGGTCTATAGTTTACAGTAGTATAAGGCCTATAGTTTACAGTAGTATAAACCCTTCATAAGGTCTATAGTTTACAGTAGTATAAATCCTTCATAAGGCCTATAGTTTACAGTAGTATGAACCCTTCATAAGGTCTATAGTTTACAGTAGTATGAACCCTTCATAAGGTCTATAGTTTACAGTAGTATAAGGCCTATAGTTTACAGTAGTATAAACCCTTCATAAGGTCTATAGTTTACAGTAGTATAAACCCTTCATAAGGCCTATAGTTTACAGTAGTATACACCCTTCATAAGGCCTATATATTTAGTTTACAGTAGTATAAACCCTTTGTAAGGCCTATATATTTAGTTTACAGTAGTATAAACCCTTCATAAGGCCTATATATTTAGTTTACAGTATTATAGATCCTTCGTAAGGCCTATAGTTTACAGTAGTATAAACCCATCGTAAGGTCTATAGTTTACAGTAGTATAAACCCTTCGTAAGGTCTATAGTTTACAGTAGTATAAACCCTTCATAAGGTCTATAGTTTACAGTAGTATAAACCCTTCATAAGGCCTATAGTTTACAGTAGTATAAACCCTTCATAAGGCCTATATATTTAGTTTACAGTAGTATAAACCCTTTGTAAGGCCTATATATTTAGTTTACAGTAGTATAAACCCTTCATAAGGCCTATATATTTAGTTTACAGTAGTATAGATCCTTCGTAAGGCCTATAGTTTACAGTAGTATAAACCCATCGTAAGGTCTATAGTTTACAGTAGTATAAACCCTTCATAAGGCCTGTAGTTTACAGTAGTATAAACCCTTCATAAGGTCTATATATTTAGTTTACAGTAGTATAAACCCTTTAAGGTCGATATATTTCGTTTACAGTAGTATAAACCCATCGTAAGGTCTATAGTTTACAGTAGTATAAACCCTTCATAAGGCCTGTAGTTTACAGTAGTATAAACCCATCGTAAGGTCTATAGTTGACAGTAGTATAAACCCTTCATAAGGCCTGTAGTTTACAGTAGTATAAACCCATCGTAAGGTCTATAGTTTACAGTAGTATAAACCCTTCATAAGGTATCAACACAACACATATTTAGTTTACAGTAGTATAAACCCTTTAAGGCTGATATATTTAGTTTACAGTAGTATAAACCCATCGTAAGGTCTATAGTTTACAGTAGTATAAACCCTTCATAAGGCCTATATATTTAGTTTACAGTAGTATAAACCCATCGTAAGGTCTATAGTTTACAGTAGTATAAACCCTTCATAAGGCCTGTAGTTTACAGTAGTATAAACCCTTCGTAAGGTCTATAGTTTACAGTAGTATAAACCCTTCATAAGGCCTATATATTTAGTTTACAGTAGTATAAACCCATCGTAAGGTCTATAGTTTACAGTAGTATAAACCCTTCATAAGGTCTATAGTTTACAGTAGTATAAACCCTTCATAAGGCCTATAGTTTACAGTAGTATAAACCCTTCATAAGGTCTATATATTTAGTTTACAGTAGTATAAAGCCTTCATAAGGCCTATAGTTTACAGTAGTATAAACCCTTCATAAGGACTATATATTTAGTTTACAGTAGTATAAACCCATCGTAAGGTCTATAGTTTACAGTAGTATAAACCCTTCATAAGGCCTGTAGTTTACAGTAGTATAAACCCACCGTAAGGTCTATAGTTTACAGTAGTATAAACCCTTCATAAGGTCTATAGTTTACAGTAGTATAAACCCTTCATAAGGTCTATAGTTTACAGTAGTATAAACCCTTCATAAGGTCTATAGTTTACAGTAGTATAAACCCTTCATAAGGCCTATAGTTTACAGTAGTATAAACCCTTCATAAGGCCTACATATTTAGTTTACAGTAGTATAAACCCTTTGTAAGGCCTATATATTTAGTTTACAGTAGTATAAACCCTTCATAAGGCCTATATATTTAGTTTACAGTAGTATAAAAACTTCATAAGGCCTATATATTTAGTTTACAGTAGTATAAACCCTTCGTAAGGCCTGTAGTTTACAGTAGTATAAACCCTTCATAAGGCCTATAGTTCACAGTAGTATAAACCCTTCATAAGGCCTATATATTTAGTTTACAGTAGTATAAACCCTTCATAAGGCCTATAGTTCACAGTAGTATAAACCCTTCATAAGGCCTATATATTTAGTTTACAGTAGTATAAACCCTTCATAAGGCCTATATATTTAGTTTACAGTAGTATAAACCCTTCCTAAGGCCTATAGTTCACAGTAGTATAAACCCCTAGTGTCTATATAGGACACACCCCTAGAGTCTATATAAGACACATCCCTAGAATCCATATAGGACACACCCATAGAGTCTATATAGGACACATCCCTAGAATCCATATAGGACACACCCCTAGAGTCTATATAAGACACACCCCTATAGAGCACAGTTTGGCAGTAACAAACATTGATGGTTTTAACATTAAAAGTGGTTTTAAACCCTACCAAATAGGCTGACCACACTGCTCGCGTAGCGTTCGCGAGCGTTGCAAAATAAATGTAGAAATCTGTTATTCAATTATTACACTCACACTGCTCGCGCACGCCAACGAGCGTCTGCGTTGCCAAGGGCTAAAGTAGAAGTCATTTCTATTTCTGACCCAGATCGCGCTGCAAGTCCTGCCTTTCCCATCTTCTCATTGGTTTATAGAAGCAGGTACCAACGTGCCATCTCCTTATCCCCACATGGGTGATTGAAAGGTGAACTGTTTTGCCGGTCATCATGGTAATACTATGAAAGTTTAGATGCCAATCACCATATAAGTTCAAAGATGAAAATACCTGGAAGGAGGAGAGATGACAAACGATTTCAGTTGACCGTTTTATGTGTGGATTAATTGTCAGAGTGGAGGACCTTGTGCATTTCAGGTCAAATAAAAACTCTTTATATCCCAGAACAAATTAGCTAGCAACAGCAAGCTAAATAAATAGGACAAATTAGCTAGCAAGTGCAAGCTAACTAGCTAAATTGCCATAAATGTTTAATGCTTTTCGACCTGTTCCCAAATTAATGTAATTGGTTGAGTTTGTTTTGATACTTTAACCTACGTGTCGTGATCGTGTTTGGTGTAGGGGGACAAAATACATTTATGCACGATGGCGCACGATGGCGCAGCCGGTTTGGGTTCCGTGTTAGTTCCTATCGAATGCGTGTCAGCCACTTCTTCAGATAATGTGATGTTTCACTTTTCAGATTACTGATGGCAGCACAACCATCATGCATAGGCCGTAGTGGATAGAATCATGGTCGTTCCTAAACCCTGTGGGGTCTGAGTACATTCTGACAGTTACTTTTCTGAGTAAAAAAAAGAAAAGAATAAACAAGGTACCAGAAAATGACTTGTTTCTTTTTTGATGAAAATATGAAAATATTTTTTTAAACAACAAAGAACCGCTTTCATTTTCTTTGGCATATAGAAAATACAAATGAATTAGATATTTTTAATGTACATATTCTATGTAAAAACATCACTACATTACTCTACACCTGCCACTGTCTTTCTCCCTGAGTGTTGTTTAAGGAATCTTCCTTTGTGGTGTAGTTTTACATTGAGACAACACATAATATTCACTGTATTTTAAATCCACAGTTAAATGAACTCATTCCCTTTGCTGTGAAGGCAGGCATGAATATACTCATTCCCTTTGCTGTGAAGGCAGGCATGAATATACTCATTCCCTTTGCTGTGAAGGCAGGCATGAATATACTCATTCCCTTTGCTGTGAAGGCAGGCATGAATATACTCATTCCCTTTGCTGTGAAGGCAGGCATGAATATACTCATTCCCTTTGCTGTGAAGGCAGGCATGAATATACTCATTCCCTTTGCTGTGAAGGCAGGCATGAATATACTCATTCCCTTTGCTGTGAAGGCAGGCATGAATATACTCATTCCCTTTGCTGTGAAGGCAGGCATGAATATACTCATTCCCTTTGCTGTGAAGGCAGGCATGAATATACTCATTCCCTTTGCTGTGAAGGCAGGCATGAATATACTCATTCCCTTTGCTGTGAAGGCAGGCATGAATATACTCATTCCCTTTGCTGTGAAGGCAGGCATGAATATACTCATTCCCTTTGCTGTGAAGGCAGGCATGAATATACTCATTCCCTTTGCTGTGAAGGCAGGCATGAATATACTCATTCCCTTTGCTGTGAAGGCAGGCATGAATATACTCATTCCCTTTGCTGTGAAGGCAGGCATGAATATACTCATTCCCTTTGCTGTGAAGGCAGGCATGAATATACTCATTCCCTTTGCTGTGAAGGCAGGCATGAATATACTCATTCCCTTTGCTGTGAAGGCAGGCATGAATATACTCATTCCCTTTGCTGTGAAGGCAGGCATGAATATACTCATTCCCTTTGCTGTGAAGGCAGGCATGAATATACTCATTCCCTTTGCTGTGAAGGCAGGCATGAATATACTCATTCCCTTTGCTGTGAAGGCAGGCATGAATATACTCATTCCCTTTGCTGTGAAGGCAGGCATGAATATACTCATTCCCTTTGCTGTGAAGGCAGGCATGAATATACTCATTCCCTTTGCTGTGAAGGCAGGCATGAATATACTCATTCCCTTTGCTGTGAAGGCAGGCATGAATATACTCATTCCCTTTGCTGTGAAGGCAGGCATCAACGAGCGAATCAGCGATCCAAGAATAAAACTCAGGTTAAACGTCAGAATCTTTACACACAAAAAAATGTGTTGTAGCTTGATCTACAAAACAAAGGCTTTTCTAACTAGTAATATCCCAGATCTAGAACTGAAAATGTCACATTTTACATTTTACAAATCTAGCATATAACTGAACTCAGAATACTGATAGTTTGATACTTGAATAACTCAAACACAAAATACAGTCACCTCCTGATAACACAAAATACAGTCACCTCCTGATAACACAAAATACAGTCACCTCCTGATAACACAAAATACAGTCACCTCCTGATAACACAAAATACAGTCACCTCCTGATAACACAAAATACAGTCACCTCCTGATAACACAAAATACAGTCACCTCCTGATAACACAAAATACAGTCACCTCCTGATAACACAAAATACAGTCACCTCCTGATAACACAAAATACAGTCACCTCCTGATAACACAAAATACAGTCACCTCCTGATAACACAAAATACAGTCACCTCCTGATAACACAAAATACAGTCACCTCCTGATAAGTGCACAATGGATATATGCAAACTACATCTAAGCTTTAATGTGCTCTACAGTTCCCCTTGTGACAGATGCTCACGTGTGCCAGAGCTCCCACAAGATTCGGTTCTGGTTGTCAAAGCTACAGTTAATTTGTCATTTAAATACTTTCTTTGTATTCACTGGGCACAGCGATACCTGGCTTAGCGGTACCTGGCTCAGCGGTACCTGGCTCAGCAGTACCTGGCACAGGGACAGAGAGGCGCCACAGTACCAGATCCGAAATGCTGGATAGAGGGGCTCAGTGAATGTGGAGTGGAATGTGTGCAGGTGGGTCATTGTGTCAGAGGAAACGCTGTAGAAGGACAGAGTGCCGGCCGGCCAGTCCAGATACACTCCTATTCTGTGGGATCGGAAGGCGTGGTCAGGTACGGTTGTGGGCTTCTTATTGTACCTGGCAGTGTAAATATCATTATTACAACTAAGAGTCCAGGACTTGTTATTGTATCCAAGCCCACAGTCATGACCCCTTCCGTCTCTTCCTGTTCCACTGTATGTTACACCAATATGGACCTCGTGCCCCATCCACTCCACCTCCCAGTAACAGCGTCCAGTCAGACCCTCTCTACACAGCACCTGATCCCAGTTCTCAAATCTCTCTGTGTGGTCAGGATACGTCTGCTCCTCTTCCACCCGTGTCGCCTTTCTGTTCTCCTCAGACAGAGAGAGGTTTTTGAATGCTGTGTTTGGATCCAGTGTCAATTGACAGGCATCTGACAGAAAGACAATAAAATCATCAATTCAATTTCACCTCAGAATCTGGGAGGGTTAAAAGTCACAACAACAGAAAAATTATTTCTGAATCCCAGACTTTTGAATGACTAAAACATCACCCATAATATTGAAGAAGTACTTTTTTTCTTCTCATGTCAAACTAAGTCTGGAAGTCTGGAAAGACAGACTGAGTGGGCAGGAAGCTCACCTTGACTGGCGGTTCTTTGAAAACGACCCATGTCAAGCAACGGACTGGCGGTTCTTTGAATACGACCCATGTCTAGCAACACTGACTGGCGGTTCTTTGAATTACGACCCATGTCTAGCAACACGGACTGGCGGTTCTTTGAATTCGACCCATGTCTAGCAACACGGACTGGCGGTTCTTTGAATACGACCCATGTCTAGCAACATGGACTGGCGGTTCTTTGAATTACAACCCATGTCAAGCAACGGACTGGCGGTTCTTTGAATACGACCCATGTCAAGCAACATGGACAGTGGGTTAACTGGTCTAGGAACAGTGGGTTAACTGGTCAAAGGAACAGTGGGTTAACTGGTCAAAGGAACAGTGGGTTAACTGGTCAAAGGAACAGTGGGTTAACTGGTCTAGGAACAGTGGGTTAATTGGGCTAGGAACAGTGGGTTAATTGGGCTAGGAACAGTGGGTTAACTGGTCTAGGAACAGTGGGCTAACTGGTCTAGGAACAGTGGGTTAACTGGTCTAGGATCAGTGGGTTAACTGGTCTAGGAACAGTGGGTTAACTGGGCTAGGAACAGTGGGTTAACTGGGCTAGGAACAGTGGGTTAACTGGGCTAGGAACAGTGGGTTAACTGGGCTAGGAACAGTAGGTTAACTGGTCTAGGAACAGTGGGTTAACTGCCTCCACTCTAACCACTAGGCTACCTGCCGCCCCTCCACTCTAACCACTAGGCTACCTGCCGCCCCTCCACTCTAACCACTAGGCTACCTGCCGCCCCTCCACTCTAACCACTAGGCTACCTGCCGCCCCTCCACTCTAACCACTAGGCTACCTGCCGCCCCTCCACTCTAACCACTAGGCTACCTGCCGCCCCTCCACTCTAACCACTAGGCTACCTGCCGCCCCTCCACTCTAACCACTAGGCTACCTGCCGCCCCTCCACTCTAACCACTAGGCTACCTGCCGCCCCTCCACTCTAACCACTAGGCTACCTGCCGCCCCTCCACTCTAACCACTAGGCTACCAGCCGCCCCTCCACTCTAACCACTAGGCTACCTGCCGCCCCTCCAGTCTAACCACTAGGCTACCAGCTGCCCCTCCACTCTAACCACTAGGCTACCAGCCGCCCCTCCACTCTAACCACTAGGCTACCAGCCGCCCCTCCACTCTAACCACTAGGCTACCTGCCGCCCCTCCACTCTAACCACTAGGCTACCTGCCGCCCCTCCACTCTAACCACTAGGCTACCTGCCGCCCCTCCACTCTAACCACTAGGCTACCTGCCGCCCCTCCACTCTAACCACTAGGCTACCTGCCGCCCCTACACTCTAACCACTAGGCAACCTGCCGCCCCTCCACTCTAACCACTAATAATATATAATAATAATATATGCCATTTAGCAGACGCTTTTATCCAAAGCGACTTACAGTCATTTGTGCATACATTCTACGTATGGGTGGTCCCGGGGATCGAACCCACTACCCTGGCGTTACAAGCACCATGCTCTACCAACTGAGCTACAGAAGGACCCTCCACTCTAACCACTAGGCTACCTGCCTCCCCTCCACTCTAACCACTAGAGTACCTGCCTTTTTGAAGTGTTACCTGTTATGTAAGACCCTTTTTTACTCCAAGATCATAAACACAAAGAGGAAAATACTAACCTCAGTGTCTCCAGTTTACAGTTCGGACTCTCCAGTCCAGCAGAGAGCAGCTTCACTCCTGAATCCTGCAGGTCGTTTTCACTCAGGTCCAGTTCTCTCAGCTGGGAGGGGTTTGAACTGAGAACAGAGGCTAACAGCATCTCTCTGTGAGGTTACATCCGTTTAGCCTAGATAATGGCAAACCAGTTCAGAATCAGTTCAATACTGGGATGTCTGTTGTTATTATCAATTCTGGGTGTAACCTCATCCCCTGTGCTGTCAACTTTAGATTGTAGTAATTAAATTCCGTCATGGAAGCTTCATCTCAAAACAGAATATTATTAATCAAATCGACACTTACAGGACTGTCCTGGAGGCTTTGACCACTGGCATCAGCCTCAAAAGACCTTCCTCTGATCTGGAGTATTTCTTCATGGTCAAACACATCCAGCTCCTCTTCTGAAGTCAGCAACACAAAGACCAGGGCTGACCACTGTGCAGGTGACAGGTTGGGTTCTGAGAGACTTCCTGATCTCAGGAAGCTTTGGATCTCCTCCACTAGAGAATGGTCCTTCAGTTCATTCAGACAGTGGAACAGATTGATGCTCCTCTCTGGAGAGAGATCCTCCCTGATCTTCTCCTTGATGTAATTGATTGTTATCTCATTGGTCTGTGACTTGCTTCCTGTCTGTGTCAGTAGGCCTGGTAGGAAAGTCTGATTGGAGTCCAACGAGAGACCCAGAAGGAAGCGGAGGAACAGGTCCAGGTGACCGTTCTCACTCTGTAAGGCCTTGTCCACTGCACTCTTGTGGAGGTTCGTCTGTAGGTTGTCACCAGACATCTGGTGGTGGTTTCAGGTTCTGCCATTAGATTTAAACGGTCGTTGTTGAATGTGACAAACACGTACACAGCAGCCAGAAACTCCTGGATGCTCAGATGAACAAAGCAGTACAGCTTCTCCTGGTACAGCCCATTCTCCTCTCTGAAGATCTGTGTACACACTCCTGAGTAGACGGACGCTTCTGCGACATCAATGCCACACTCTCTCAGGTCTTTCTCGTAGAATATCAGATTCCCCTTTTCCAGTTGTCTGAAAGCCAGTTCTCCCAGTTTCAGGAGGATCTCCTCGTCTGTTTTCATCTGTGAATCTGACTCGGCTTCCTCTGGTCCTTGGGGAAATTTCTGTTTTTTTGTGCAGTATGGTAAAGATGAGGAAGTGTTTGTACATTTGAGTCAGAGTCTTGGGCATCTCTCCGCTCTGTGCGTCACCCAACAGCGTCTCTAGGACAGTGGCAGAGATCCAACAGAACACTGGGATGATGATGTAGAGGCTTCTTGATGTCTTTATGTGCGTGATGATTTTGTTGGCCGTGTTCTGCTCGTCGTGGTATCTCTTCTTAAAGTACTCCTCCTTCTGTTGGTCATTGAACCCTCGTATCTCTGTCACCTGGTCAACGCACTCAGGAGGGATCTGATTGGCTGCTGCTGGTCGGGAGGTTATCCAGAGGAGCGCGGACGGAAGAAGATCCCCCTTGATGAGGTTTGTCAGCAGCACGTCCACTGACGTTGACTTTGTGACATCACAACAGCGCTTGAATTCAAGAGGAAGTCGACACTCATCCAGGCCATCTAAAACAAACTGAACCTTGTACTTGTCAAAGTTGGAGATTCCCGATTCTTTGGTTTCCGTGAAAAAGTGATGAAGAAATTCCATCAAGGTGTATTTATATTTTTTTTTTTAATATTTATTCCCCTTCATCATATTCAGATCTCGAAAAGGAAGTGGAAATATCAATTGGATATCATTATTTCCTTTTCCTTCAGCCCAGTCCAGAATTAACTTCTGCACAGAGATAGTTTTTCCAATGCCAGCGACACCCTTTGTCAACACAGTCCTGATTTCTTTGTCTTGTCCAGGTAAAGGTTTAAAGATGTCGTTGCATTTGATTGGCGTCTCTTGTGTTGCTGGTCTCTTGGAGGTTACCTCGATCTGTCTCACCTCATGTTCATGATTGACATCTCCACGTCCACCCTCTGTGATGTAAAGCTCTGTGTAGATCTTACTGAGAAGGGTTGGGTTTCCTTGCTTGGCTATTCCCTCAAACACATTCTTAGAGTTCCTCTTCAGATTGTATTTGAGTTTCTGTTGACATGCAACAAGTTCTCCTAGAAGATCTGACAATGCAGATCACCCGTGTTAACATGTCACAACAAAGTCAAAAGTTTCAATTAAGAATATATTATAAATTATTCTACTAGTTTTTTTTTCCTGTGGACATGTAAATTGCTTGTGAATAGCAGGAAAATTGTAGAGGTCTCTCGGTACGTTAATCATTTGTAGACATTAATGGTCGGTCTTACTGTTCTCCAGTGTGTCAGCGAGCTCCTTCTGGTTCATGTTCCTCAGGATGTGCAGTGTGATCTTCAGAGCCCCATCTCTGGCACTGCTCTCCTGCTTCTCATCTTCACCATCTTCCTCATCTTCCCTCTGAACTTCATTCAGTATCCTCTTGAACCTCTTCAACTCACGTTTTACCAAAACAACGACCCGGTCTTCAAGCACCTGAAATGGACAACAAATACAGTATTTATATGAAAACAAACCCAGAACAGTTCATCAAAACGAAATGTACTCTGGTGTGTTATTTGTGGAGTTAATTTGATATATGTTTGTATGATAAACCAGCGAAACCCTGAATATTGAGTTCAGATCCGTTCGTTGATTCTGGGCAGCCTCAACCTGTAGTTTCTCACATTGGACTCTGTGGACAGAATAAAACAGGTTACAAGTCTTGTTTCCTGGTTATAGGAAGCCATCCATGGCCAATCACTGGCGACCAATTCATTAAATCGCCAGCTGATCTACCAAAGAATTCATCGCCAGCTGATCTACCAATGAATTAATCGCCAGCTGATCTACCAAAGAATTAATCGCCAGCTGATCTACCAAAGAATTAATCGCCAGCTGATCTACCAATGAATTAATCGCCAGCTGATCTACCAATGAATTAATCGCCAGCTGACCTACCAATGAATTAATCGCCAGCTGATCTACCAATGAATTAATCGCCAGCTGATCTACCAATGAATTAATCGCCAGCTGATCTACCAATGAATTAATCGCCAGCTGATCTACCAAAGAATTAATCGCCAGCTGATCTACCAAAGAATTAATCGCCAGCTGATCTACCAATGAATTAATCGCCAGCTGATCTACCAATGAATTAATCGCCAGCTGATCTACCAATGAATTAATCGCCAGCTGATCTACCAATGAATTAATCGCCAGCTGATCTACCAATGAATTAATCGCCAGCTGATCTACCAATGAATTAATCGCCAGCTGATCTACCAATGAATTAATCGCCAGCTGATCTATCGTTAAGCGGAAAATGTCATGTTTAATACGTTCTTCTTGAGCAGACTAAAAGTGATTTATCTATTTGAAGATGATGCCGTAGAAATTAAATAAATTATTTAATTGCCTCGTTTACCACGTCAAATCTACAATAAAAATTTGTTTTCAACACACTTTATATTAACGGAAGAAATCATAGTGTAGGATACATTTTTCCTTTACAATGGCTAAACTAGATAGCTGGATTTATCTCCCCGGAGACCGGCATAGAAAACTCATGATTGTACCCCCCCCCCCCCCGTTAACCCTTTCCTTTCCAACAGAAACTGAAGACATTAAATCAGAATACGATTTAAATATAATTGAAAAGATAGACATAAAATAGAAATTAAAACTTCAAATGTGGAGTTTTTAAAAAATAGTTCAAGATCTTTGATCATTTGTCTTTTCTTACAGCTCCCGTGTTTCCTCATCGTGTATTTATTCCTTTGTGTCATTTTTCAGTTTTTCTTTGTTCGGAAGAGGCAGATAAATCAGCATTTCACTGGTAGTCTACACCTGTTGTTGTTAGTCTACACCTGTTGTTTACCAAGCATTTCCCTGTTAGTCTACACCTGTTGTTGTTAGTCTACACCTGTTGTTTACCAAGCATTTCACTGGTAGTCTACACCTGTTGTTGTTAGTCTACACCTGTTGTTTACCAAGCATTTCCCTGTTAGTCTACACCTGTTGTTGTTAGTCTACACCTGTTGTTGTTAGTCTACACCTGTTGTTGTTAGTCTACACCTGTTGTTTACCAAGCATTTCACTGTTAGTCTACACCTGTTGTTTACCAAGCATTTCCCTGTTAGTCTACACCTGTTGTTTACCAAGCATTTCCCTGTTAGTCTACACCTGTTGTTTACCAAGCATTTCCCTGTTAGTCTACACCTGTTGTTTACCAAGCATTTCACTGGTAGTCTACACCTGTTGTTTAGTCAAGCATTTCCCTGTTAGTCTACACCTGTTGTTTGCATTTCACTGTTAGTCTACACCTGTTGTTGTTAGTCTACACCTGTTGTTGTTAGTCTACACCTGTTGTTGTTAGTCTACACCTGTTGTTGTTAGTCTACACCTGTTGTTGTTAGTCTACACCTGTTGTTGTTAGTCTACACCTGTTGTTTACCAAGCATTTCACTGGTAGTCTACACCTGTTGTTTACCAAGCATTTCACTGGTAGTCTACACCTGTTGTTTACCAAGCATTTCCCTGTTAGTCTACACCTGTTGTTTACCAAGCATTTCACTGTTAGTCTACACCTGTTGTTTACCAAGCATTTCACTGGTAGTCTACACCTGTTGTTTACCAAGCATTTCCCTGTTAGTCTACACCTGTTGTTTACCAAGCATTTCACTGTTAGTCTACACCTGTTGTTGTTAGTCTACACCTGTTGTTGTTAGTCTACACCTGTTGTTGTTAGTCTACACCTGTTGTTGTTAGTCTACACCTGTTGTTGTTAGTCTACACCTGTTGTTGTTAGTCTACACCTGTTGTTTACCAAGCATTTCACTGGTAGTCTACACCTGTTGTTTACCAAGCATTTCACTGGTAGTCTACACCTGTTGTTTACCAAGCATTTCACTGTTAGTCTACACCTGTTGTTTACCAAGCATTTCACTGTTAGTCTACACCTGTTGTTTACCAAGCATTTCACTGTTAGTCTACACCTGTTGTTTACCAAGCATTTCACTGGTAGTCTACACCTGTTGTTTACCAAGCATTTCACTGTTAGTCTACACCTGTTGTTGTTAGTCTACACCTGTTGTTGTTAGTCTACACCTGTTGTTGTTAGTCTACACCTGTTGTTGTTAGTCTACACCTGTTGTTGTTAGTCTACACCTGTTGTTTACCAAGCATTTCACTGGTAGTCTACACCTGTTGTTTACCAAGCATTTCACTGGTAGTCTACACCTGTTGTTTACCAAGCATTTCACTGTTAGTCTACACCTGTTGTTTACCAAGCATTTCACTGTTAGTCTACACCTGTTGTTTACCAAGCATTTCACTGTTAGTCTACACCTGTTGTTTACCAAGCATTTCACTGGTAGTCTACACCTGTTGTTTACCAAGCATTTCACTGTTAGTCTACACCTGTTGTTTACCAAGCATTTCACTGTTAGTCTACACCTGTTGTTTACCAAGCATTTCACTGTTAGTCTACACCTGTTGTTTACCAAGCATTTCACTGTTAGTCTACACCTGTTGTTTACCAAGCATTTCACTGTTAGTCTACACCTGTTGTTTACCAAGCATTTCACTGTTAGTCTACACCTGTTGTTTACCAAGCATTTCACTGTTAGTCTACACCTGTTGTTTACCAAGCATTTCACTGTTAGTCTACACCTGTTGTTTACCAAGCATTTCACTGTTAGTCTACACCTGTTGTTTACCAAGCATTTCCCTGTTAGTCTACACCTGTTGTTTACCAAGCATTTCACTGTTAGTCTACACCTGTTGTTTAGTCTACACATTTGTTGTTAGTCTACACCTGTTGTTGTTAGTCTACACATTTCACTGTTAGTCTACACCTGTTGTTGTTAGTCTACACATTTCCTGTTAGTCTACACCTGTTGTTTACCAAGCATTTCACTGTTAGTCTACACCTGTTGTTTACCAAGCATTTCACTGTTAGTCTACACCTGTTGTTTACCAAGCATTTCACTGTTAGTCTACACCTGTTGTTTACCAAGCATTTCACTGGTAGTCTACACCTGTTGTTTACCAAGCATTTCACTGTTAGTCTACACCTGTTGTTGTTAGTCTACACCTGTTGTTGTTAGTCTACACCTGTTGTTGTTAGTCTACACCTGTTGTTGTTAGTCTACACCTGTTGTTGTTAGTCTACACCTGTTGTTGTTAGTCTACACCTGTTGTTGTTAGTCTACACACGTTGTTTACCAAGCATGTGACAAATAACGTTTGATTGATTGATTTATTGATCGATTATAAGCAGCATGCCTGTTTAGCTTGAGAAAGTCAAAAACACCAAACCATTCTGCCCCCAGCTCAATAGAAATGTGATCAGATTGTTGTTGTTTATAGAAACGGCCAAGGTGTAATGGCCAATAGATCCTAATCCTACAGCAAATTAAGTGTGTTATTGTCACCGTAAAAGTTTTTATTTATTTTATTTTTTAGAAGGAGATATAATGCTTGTTCACACGAGCAGTGTTTTACGACAGAGGTCTGAATTATAACGCAAAAGCATGCATGCTTTTCGGAAATAGTGTAACATTTACGCAATAGTTATAAATGAGGCCCCTGGAGGTTACTAAACAGCACCTGGATTAGAACCGGTCAGTTTACTAAACAGCACCTGGATTAGAACCGGTCAGTTTACTAAACAGCACCTGGATTAGAACCGGTCAGTTTACTAAACAGCACCTGGATTAGAACCGGTCAGCTTCCTAAACAGCACCTGGATTAGAACCAGTCAGTTTCCTAAACAGCACCTGGATTAGAACCGGTCAGTTTCCTAAACAGCACCTGGATTAGAACCGGTCAGTTTACTAAACAGCACCTGGATTAGAACCGGTCAGTTTACTAAACAGCACCTGGATTAGAACCGGTCAGTTTACTAAACAGCACCTGGATTAGAACCGGTCAGTTTACTAAACAGCACCTGGATTAGAACCGGTCAGTTTACTAAACAGCACCTGGATTAGAACCGGTCAGTTTACTAAACAGCACCTGGATTAGAACCGGGCAGTTTACTAAACAGCACCTGGATTAGAACCAGTCAGTTTACTAAACAGCACCTGGATTAGAACCAGTCAGTTTCCTAAACAGCACCTGGATTAGAACCGGTCAGTTTACTAAACAGCACCTGGATTAGAACCGGTCAGCTTCCTAAACAGCACCTGGATTAGAACCGGTCAGTTTCCTAAACAGCACCTGGATTAGAACCGGTCAGTTTACTAAACAGCACCTGGATTAGAACCGGTCAGTTTACTAAACAGCACCTGGATTAGAACCGGTCAGTTTACTAAACAGCACCTGGATTAGAACCGGTCAGTTTACTAAACAGCACCTGGATTAGAACCGGTCAGTTTACTAAACAGCACCTGGATTAGAACCGGTCAGTTTACTAAACAGCACCTGGATTAGAACCGGTCAGTTTACTAAACAGCACCTGGATTAGAACCGGTCAGTTTACTAAACAGCACCTGGATTAGAACCGGTCAGTTTACTAAACAGCACCTGGATTAGAACCGGTCAGTTTACTAAACAGCACCTGGATTAGAACCGGTCAGTTTACTAAACAGCACCTGGATTAGAACCGGTCAGTTTACTAAACAGCACCTGGATTAGAACCGGTCAGTTTACTAAACAGCACCTGGATTAGAACCGGTCAGTTTACTAAACAGCACCTGGATTAGAACCGGTCAGTTTACTAAACAGCACCTGGATTAGAACCGGTCAGTTTACTAAACAGCACCTGGATTAGAACCGGTCAGTTTACTAAACAGCACCTGGATTAGAACCGGTCAGTTTACTAAACAGCACCTGGATTAGAACCGGTCAGTTTACTAAACAGCACCTGGATTAGAACCGGTCAGTTTACTAAACAGCACCTGGATTAGAACCGGTCAGTTTACTAAACAGCACCTGGATTAGAACCGGTCAGTTTACTAAACAGCACCTGGATTAGAACCGGGCAGTTTACTAAACAGCACCTGGATTAGAACCGGTCAGTTTACTAAACAGCACCTGGATTAGAACCGGTCAGTTTACTAAACAGCACCTGGATTAGAACCGGTCAGTTTACTAAACAGCACCTGGATTAGAACCGGTCAGTTTACTAAACAGCACGTGGATTAGAACCGGTCAGTTTACTAAACAGCACCTGGATTAGAACCGGTCAGTTTACTAAACAGCACCTGGATTAGAACCGGTCAGTTTCCTAAACAGCACCTGGATTAGAACCGGTCAGGTTCCTAAACAGCACCTGGATTAGAACCGGTCAGTTTCCTAAACAGCACCTGGATTAGAACCGGTCAGTTTCCTAAACAGCACCTGGATTAGAACCGGTCAGTTTCCTAAACAGCACCTGGATTAGAACCGGTCAGTTTCCTAAACAGCACCTGGATTAGAACCGGTCAGTTTCCTAAACAGCACCTGGATTAGAACCGGTCAGTTTCCTAAACAGCACCTGGATTAGAACCGGTCAGTTTACTAAACAGCACCTGGATTAGAACCGGTCAGTTTACTAAACAGCACCTGGATTAGAACCGGTCAGTTTACTAAACAGCACCTGGATTAGAACCGGTCAGTTTACTAAACAGCACCTGGATTAGAACCAGTAAATTTACTAAACAGCACCTGGATTGGTGGGTTTAGCCTCAAAAAGAAGGATATTTTAGAAAAAGGTTCCAGGACATTATCCTCGTAAGGGGGGGGGCAGCACCTGGAAAGGTTCCGGGACATTATCCTCGTAGGGGGGGGGGTAGTATGGAAAGGTTCCGGGACATTTTCGTAAGGGGGGGGGGTAGTATGGAAAGGTTCCGGGACATTATCCTCTAAACAGCAGTATGGAAAGGTTCCGGGACATTATCCTCTAAACAGCACCTGGATTAGGTTCCGGGACATTATCCTCGTAAAGGGGGGCCTGGTATTGGAAAGGTTCCGGGACATTATCCTCGTAAGGGGGGGTAGTATGGAAGGTTTAGAAAACCGGGACATTATCCTAAACAGGGGGGTAGTATGGAAAGGGTCGGGACATTATCCTAAACAGCACCTGTAGTATGGAAAGGTTCCGGGACATTATTCTCTAAGGGGGGTAGTATGGAAAGGTTCCGGGACATTATCCTCGTAAGGGGGGAGGGGGATATGGAAAGGTTCCGGGACATTATCCTAAAAGGGGGGGTAGTATGGAAAGGTTCCGGGACATTATCCTGGATTAGAACGGGGGGCGTAGTATGGAAAGGCGGGACATTATCCTCGTAAGGTCAGTTTATGGAAAGCACCTGGACATTAGAAGGGGGGGGGGGCGTAGTATGGAAAGGCACCTGGACATTAGAAGGGGGGCGTCAGTTTCCTAAAAGCACGTGGTGGTTAATCATTTTGACCCTTATCTTTTGAGAGAAAATATGATTACATTTGTTTGTTTTTAAAGATTACTTTTATAAGTATAAAATTATATAATTTTCCAAATGGTTTTTTGTACAATATAGCTCAGTATTTGCATGATATATTTTATGCACTCTATCAAATTAGCCAATCATTTCTACACTGGACGCCTCTGGAAAGTACCATGCTCAAGGACACAACGGAAAGCAATGTGGCATCTACAATTTTATACCAGCAACCTTCCAGTTTCCAGCTCACTTTAGGCTAGATTTTTACTGTCAGACACGGGATTCGAACTAACAATCGTCCAGTTGCTAGCTTGCCTCTCTAACCGCTAGGTTACCTGAACCTCCTGCTAACATTGTTGTCGCCCCGAAAACACATACAGATACAGCTGACTTTGGTTCTGTTAATGCAGGTGCATCCGTAGACCGGTCACTCTTCATGGACAGACAGCTGGGTACAGGGGAGACTGGTCTCTCCGGTCCGAAAAACACAGGTACATCCTTAGACCGGTCACTCTTCATGGACAGACAGCTGGGTACAGGGGAGACTGGTCTCTCCGGTCCGAAAAACACAGGTACATCCATAGACCAGTCTCTCTTCATGGACAGACAGCTGGGTACAGGGGAGACTGGTCACTCTTCATGGACAGACAGCTGGGTACAGGGGAGACTGGTCACTCTTCATGTACAGACAGCTGGGTACAGTGGAGACTGGTCACTCTTCATGTACAGACAGCTGGGTACAGGGGAGACTGGTCACTCTTCATGGACAGACAGCTGGGTACAGGGGAGACTGGTCTCTCCAGTCCGAAAAACACAGGTACATCAATAGACCGGTCACTCTTCATGGACAGACAGCTGGGTACAGTGGAGACTGGTCACTCTTCATGGACAGACAGCTGGGTACAGGGGAGACTGGTCTCTCCGGTCCGAAAAACACAGGTACATCCATAGACCAGTCACTCTTCATGGACAGACAGCTGGGTACAGGGGAGACCGGTCACTCTTCATGGACAGACAGCTGGGTACAGGGGAGACTGGTCACTCTTCATGGACAGACAGCTGGGTACAGGGAGACTCGGGACATTACTCGGTTCATGGACAGACAGCTGGGTACAGGGGAGACTGGTCACTCTTCATGGACAGACAGCTGGGTACAGTGGAGACTGGTCACTCTTCATGGACAGACAGCTGGGTACAGGGGAGACTGGTCACTCTTCATGGACAGACAGCTGGGTACAGGGGAGACCGGTCACTCTTCATGGACAGACAGCTGGGTACAGGGGAGACTGGTCATCTTCATGGACAGACAGCTGGGTACAGGGAAAGGTCACTCTTCATGGACAGACAGCTGGGTACAGGGAGACTGGTCACTCTTCATGGACAGACAGCTGGGTACAGGGGAGACTGGTCTCTCCGGTATGGAAAAACACAGGTACATCATTTAGACCCTTATCTTCATGGACAGACAGCTGATTACATTTGTTTGGGAGACTGGTCACTCTTCATGGACAGACAGCTATATAATTTTCCAAATGGTCTCTCTTCATGGACAGACAGCTGGGTACAGGGAGACTATCACTCTTCATGGACAGACAGCTGGGTACAAGGGAGACTGGTCATTTCTTCATGGACAGACAGCTGGGTACAGGGAGACTGGTCATGCTTCATGGACAGACAGCTGGGTACAGTGGAGACTGGTCACTCTTCATGTACAGACAGCTTACAGGAGACTGCTCACTCTTCATGGACAGACAGCTGGGTCAGGGAGACTGGGGTCCGAAAAACACAGGTACATCAGTTGCGGTCACTCTTCATGGACAGACAGCTGGTTACCTGGAGACTGGTCATTCTTCATGGACAGACAGCTGGGTACAGATACAGGTTACTTTGGTTCTGTTAATGCAGGTGCATCCATAGACCAGTCACTCTTCATGGACAGACAGCTGGGTACAGGGGAGACCGGTCACTCTTCATGGACAGACAGCTGGGTACAGGGGAGACTGGTCACTCTTCATGGACAGACAGCTGGGTACAGGGGAGACTGGTCACTCTTCATGGACAGACAGCTGGGTACAGTGGAGACTGGTCTCTCTTCATGGACAGACAGCTAGGTACAGGGGAGACTGGTCACTCTTCATGGACAGACAGCTGGGTACAGGGGAGACTGGTCACTCTTCATGGACAGACAGCTGGGTACAGGGGAGACTGGTCACTCTTCATGGACAGACAGCTGGGTACAGGGGAGACCGGTCACTCTTCATGGACAGACAGCTGGGTACAGTGGAGACTGGTCACTCTTCATGGACAGACAGCTGGGTACAGGGGAGACTGGTCTCTCCGGTCCGAAAAACACAGGTACATCAATAGACCGGTCACTCTTCATGGACAGACAGCTGGGTACAGGGAGACTGGTCACTCTTCATGGACAGACAGCTGGGTACAGGGGAGACTGGTCACTCTTCATGGACAGACAGCTGGGTACAGGGGAGACTGGTCTCTCTTCATGGACAGACAGCTGGGTACAGGGGAGACTGGTCACTCTTCATGGACAGACAGCTGGGTACAGTGGAGACTGGTCACTCTTCATGGACAGACAGCTGGGTACATCAATAGACTGGTCACTCTTCATGGACAGACAGCTGGGTACAGGGGAGACCGGTCAGTTCTGATGGAGCCTTTTAGATAAACCCAGATCAGAACATTCAGGCCCACAGGGATGTAGAATACAGAGTCTGTGATTCAATATCTAGACTGTCGATAGAGAAACTAGTTCAGTGGGAAAATCTCAGGAGGATCAATTAACTCATTCATGCTCTTACCTGTCTTTGTCTCTTAAGTTGTAAGTTAAATCCATAGACGCAACAGGCACAACAGAGACGTTCATTTAATGACTATATAATTATGGATGAGATCTCAAGTTATTAAAGAATAGCATTAGAAACATTAAAAATGTATTATGTTGGATCACAAAGCATTTTTTTTTCACTCTTGTCTTGTCTTGTTGTGGTTGATTGCACTCACCTTTCGGCCTCTTTTACAGCGTCACGGTCCTGAAAGATACGCCTGTTTGCGTCAGCGCCTGCCTCGTTCACTTCTGAGAGACTCATTTTAGGAGGTAGTGCTGTTTTACTGTGGGACAAGTACAAGATTACAAAAACAGAAAGATTTTTACTATTTTAAAGTCCTGAACGTCACTGAGCATAATGCTGTTTTCTTTGTGTTGTCAGTGTAAAGGTCATAGGTACATACTTCATTAACCTTGGCTACAACAATGACATCCTGGTCCTCTCTCTTTGAGTACAACCTGATAACCAACCAGTCAGGAAGTTACATCATGACATCCTGGTCCTCTCTCTTTGAGTACAACCTGATAACCAACCCGTCAGGAAGTTACATCATGACATCCTGGTCCTCTCTCTTTAAGTACAACCTGATAACCAACCAGTCAGGAAGTTACATCATGACATCCTGGTCCTCTCTCTTTAAGTACAACCTGATAACCAACCCGTCAGGAAGTTCCATAAAGGAAATGATCACTTGATATCTCTCAAACCATATCAGAAAAAGTTGAAGGTAACAGGAATGTGACTGGATTGGGGGGGGGGGGTAGGTACAACACCTAAACCGTTACAAATTCCTCTGATTATTTAAACATCAATATTTAAGAATTATTATTATTCACATAGTGAATTTACATCAGTTTAAAATATATTTATATACATATCAAATTAGCCTCAGTGCCTGTAAATATAATTCGATTTCTATGGATACACTGTTAACGCGTGTAAATACTCTGTCCTGTACCAACTGTCTACAGCCATCCCAACATTCACCTATATTTAAGTGGATATAAGAAAGGATAGTGGAGGCCATGAGAAATAGACGAGTAAACACTTATACAGACAGAATGCCTGAGAGCTGTAGAATAGTGGATTGGTCCATATCTGTGTGAGGTTTACTGAAATGGCACAGCGCGGGCTCAAATTCATCACAAGAATCATTTTGTGAATAATTAAGGCTTTTACCCCTTCCTTTACAAATAATCTTTCAAAACGGAGTGTTTCCATGACCTTATAAAGATTATTCGTCTTATACTGTTCAAATGTATTATGAAGTTATGAGTAATTGTTCAATTAAAACGTAAAAATGTTGAGGCACCGTGAATGTCACTGTAGCGTCGGCTCGCTCTGTCGACACCGTCATAACACTCACCGGACCCAGACGCGTTGTTCGGTACAACTTGTGTCCATAATTATATAACAAAACACACGCACATTTGTTGAACATATTATTGTATTTTACCTTTTTATAGGTCTGGGGGGGGGGGCTGATGTCAATTCCTGCAAAGAAATCGATATTTTTGGATACTCCCGGAACAGCTGATTAAAACGGTATCTTCCTCTCCCCTCTTCCTCACACGGAACTCCGTGTGTAGCTGTTGACCTTACAATACCTTCTGAGGCAATACATACTTTCCAGGAACTGTTACCACAACCGTCATGTAATACCGTATATATCCACGATCATCGCTATGAACCACGTTACAGGTGGTCTTTATCTACTGGCGCGATGCGTCGGGGGTCTGGTATCGCTTATTGGTCACTACAATAGTATCATGTACAACAAACCAGTCACACTTGTAGTTTGTGTTTTATTTGAGAGGTTTAAAAACAGCCTCTAGCCTGCCCATTCATTTGTTTGCTCAAGAGGTTTTAACGTGTTACTACCTTCGGTAAATGTGTCCCAACAGTTGTTCCAACGGATATCACAGTAGTTGAGCGGTAAGTACACGGTAAGTACATCCTTATCGTTCAAAACCTGTGTCGTGAAGTATAAACACCCTCATGGAATGTTGACTGGCAACATTACATCACATGACAGGTGATCTCAGGTCATAAGTCAAACCTTATCCATTTACATTTACATTTAAGTCATTTAGCAGACGCTCTTATCCAGAGCGACTTACAAATTGGCCAGAGCGACTTACATGAAGATGTTTGACTGATGAGCGCATGTTGGGTTGGTTCTGCGGTAAATGAAACTGAACATGTTCATTGTCAATCGTTGGTAAACCCGAGTGTATATTTCAACAACCAGGTTATTATTGACAAAAGAGTAAAAATGATTATTTATTTAATTATTATTGAATAACTTACCTGATTGAACACAAGGTAGATTGCTGAGAGAGAGAGAGAGGGAAAAAGGACAAGATGGAATCTGTTTACGACTGACTTAAAGAGAACAGAGAAAATACTTCCTTGACTAGTTACCCGACCCTCCAACCAGTGGTGACGAACAGTCAGTCATGTGATGTCATCACTGTAACGGGGGTCAAGGGGCACATGGCTGGAGCTTAGTGACTTACTTCATAACACCATGTGAAGTAAGAGCCAATAACTGTCAATCATTAGCATGTTCCGTCACAGACAGGCATTCTGAACACAAAATAATATTTTAAATGAGTCATATGTCATTCTATTTAATAAACCCCGCAGTGTTACGATCATATCATTGGTTACTATTATGACCGAGGCATCGGAACAAACTCAACGGAGTCAACATCCTGAAAAGCTAGGTTTATTTACAGCTGTACAAGACTACAGCACTGATGACAGACAGGATATAGAATTAACCCTTACAGAGGGGGCCATACACACACACACACACTATGGAAATAGAACAAGATAAACAGAGGTCTAGGGAGCTACTTTAATAAAGTAGGAAATATTTTGTTTACACTCAAGTTTAGGATGTGCATATCACCTATTCTTTTGTGTTTATTTCAAATCCTGACTTGAACCAAGACAGGCCCTGGTTGGTGGAGCATGGAGACAGGCCCTGGTTGGTGGAGCATGGAGACGGGCCCTGGTTGGTGGAGCATGGAGACGGGCCCTGGTTGGTGGAGCATGGAGACGGGCCCTGGTTGGTGGAGCATGGAGACGGGCCCTGGTTGGTGGAGCATGGAGACGGGCCCTGGTTGGTGGAGCATGGAGACGGGCCCTGGTTGGTGGAGCATGGAGACGGGCCCTGGTTGGTGGAGCATGGAGACGGGCCCTGGTTGGTGGAGCATGGAGACGGGCCCTGGTTGGTGGAGCATGGAGACGGGCCCTGGTTGGTGGAGCATGGAGACGGGCCCTGGTTGGTGCAGCATGGAGACGGGCCCTGGTTGGTGGAGCATGGAGACGGGCCCTGGTTGGTGGAGCATGGAGACGGGCCCTGGTTGGTGGAGCATGGAGACGGGCCCTGGTTGGTGCAGCATGGAGACGGGCCCTGGTTGGTGCAGCATGGAGACGGGCCCTGGTTGGTGCAGCATGGAGACAGGCCCTGGTTGGTGCAGCATGGAGACAGGCCCTGGTTGGTGCAGCATGGAGACAGGCCCTGGTTGGTGCAGCATGCAGACAGGCCCTGGTTGGTGGAGCATACAGACAGGCCCTGGTTGGTGGAGCATGTTTATTTACCAGAGGTCAGGACACCAGAGGTCAGGACACCAGAGGTCAGGACATCAGAGGTCAGGACATCAGAGGTCAGGACATCAGAGGTCAAGACATCAACAGAGCTTGGTGTTTATTATCAGAGGTCAGGACATCAGAGGTCAGGACATCAGAGGTCAGGACATCAGAGGTCAGGACATCAGAGGTCAGGACATCAGAGGTCAGGACATCAGAGGTCAGGACATCAGAGCTTGGTGTTTATTACCAGAGGTCAGGACATCAGAGGTCAGGACATCAGAGGTCAGGACATCAGAGGTCAGGACATCAGAGGTCAGGACATCAGAGGTCAGGACATCAGAGCTTGGTGTTTATTACCAGAGGTCAGGACATCAGAGGTCAGGACATCAGAGGTCAGGACATCAGAGGTCAGGACATCAGAGGTCAGGACACCAGAGGTCAGGACATCAGAGGTCAGGACATCAGAGGTCAGGACATCAGAGGTCAGGACATCAGAGGTCAGGACATCAGAGGTCAGGACATCAGAGGTCAGGACATCAGAGGTCTGGGACACCAGAGGTCAGGACATCAGATCAGGACCTAATGTTGGACATCAGAGGTCAGGACATCAGAGGTCAGGACATCAGATCAGGACATCAGAGGTCAGGACATATCAGAGGTCAGGACATCAACAGAGCTGGTGTTTATTACCAGAGGTCAGGACATCAGAGGTAGGACATCAGAGGTCAGGACATCAAGGTCAGGAATCACAGGTCAGGACACCAGAGGTCAGGACATCAGAGGTCTGGACATCAGAGGTCAGGACATCAGAGGTCAGGACATCAGATTTGGTGTTTATTTCACCAGAGGTCAGGACATTCAGAGGTTATTTAAGGTCAGGACAAGTCAGGTCAGAACAAATTCAGGAATCAGAAAGTCAGGACACAGTGGTCAGGACTTGAGGTCAGGACATCAGAGGTCAGGACATCAGAGGTCAGGACATCAGAGGTCAGGACATCAGAGGTCAGGACATCAGAGGTCAGGACATCAGAGGTCAGGACATCAGAGCTGGGTGTTTAGATGTATTATAGTTCATCAGATGACCTAATGTTGGAGAAATACCCCACAATACAGATCATGAATACTCCCATTTGCCCTGGTAAAATGTATTTAGTAAAATAAAGCGAATCACATTTTCACCAACTCTGGGCAGAGTGAGTGTGCGCGTTTGAGGCAGCCCAATTCTGATATTTATTTCACCATTTTTATAATTTAACGCTTATTTAACTAGGCAAGTCAGTGAGAACAAATTCTAATTTTCAATGAAAGTCTAGGTACAGTGTGTTCATTGCCTTGTTCTCAGGGGAACAGAGGGTTATAACTGCCTTTTCAGGGGAACAGAGGGTTATAACTGCCTTGTTCTCAGGGGAACAGAGGGTTATAACTGCCTTGTTCAGGGGAACAGAGGGTTATAACTGCCTTGTTCAGGGGAACAGTGGGTTTAACTGCCTTGTTCAGGGGAACAGTGGGTTATAACTGCCTTGTTCAGGGGAACAGTGGGTTAACTGCCTTGTTCAGGGGAACAGTGGGTTAACTGCCTTGTTCAGGGGAACAGTGGGTTAACTGCCTTGTTCAGGGGAACAGTGGGTTAACTGCCTTGTTCAGGGGAACAGTGGGTTAACTGCCTTGTTCAGGGGAACAGTGGGTTAACTGCCTTGTTCAGGGGAACAGTGGGTTAACTGCCTTGTTCAGGGGAACAGTGGGTTAACTGCCTTGTTCAGGGGAACAGTGGGTTAACTGCCTTGTTCAGGGGAACAGTGGGTTAACTGCCTTGTTCAGGGAACAGTGGGTTAACTGCCTTGTTCAGGGAACAGTGGGTTAACTGCCTTGTTCAGGGGAACAGTGGGTTAACTGCCTTGTTCAGGGGAACAGTGGGTTAACTGCCTTGTTCAGGGGAACAGTGGGTTAACTGCCTTGTTCAGGGGAACAGTGGGTTAACTGCCTTGTTCAGGGGAACAGTGGGTTAACTGCCTTGTTCAGGGGAACAGTGGGTTAACTGCCTTGTTCAGGGGAACAGTGGGTTAACTGCCTTGTTCAGGGGAACAGTGGGTTAACTGCCTTGTTCAGGGGAACAGTGGGTTAACTGCCTTGTTCAGGGAACAGTGGGTTAACTGCCTTGTTCAGGGGAACAGTGGGTTAACTGCCTTGTTCAGGGGAACAGTGGGTTAACTGCCTTGTTCAGGGGAACAGTGGGTTAACTGCCTTGTTCAGGGGAACAGTGGGTTAACTGCCTTGTTCAGGGGAACAGTGGGTTAACTGCCTTGTTCAGGGGAACAGTGGGTTAACTGCCTTGTTCAGGGGAACAGTGGGTTAACTGCCTTGTTCAGGGGAACAGTGGGTTAACTGCCTTGTTCAGGGGAACAGTGGGTTAACTGCCTTGTTCAGGGGAACAGTGGGTTAACTGCCTTGTTCAGGGGAACAGTGGGTTAACTGCCTTGTTCAGGGGAACAGTGGGTTAACTGCCTTGTTCAGGGGAACAGTGGGTTAACTGCCTTGTTCAGGGGAACAGTGGGTTAACTGCCTTGTTCAGGGGAACAGTGGGTTAACTGCCTTGTTCAGGGGAACAGTGGGTTAACTGCCTTGTTCAGGGGAACAGTGGGTTAACTGCCTTGTTCAGGGGAACAGTGGGTTAACTGCCTTGTTCAGGGGAACAGTGGGTTAACTGCCTTGTTCAGGGGAACAGTGGGTTAACTGCCTTGTTCAGGGGAACAGTGGGTTAACTGCCTTGTTCAGGGGAACAGTGGGTTAACTGCCTTGTTCAGGGGAACAGTGGGTTAACTGCCTTGTTCAGGGGAACAGTGGGTTAACTGCCTTGTTCAGGGGAACAGTGGGTTAACTGCCTTGTTCAGGGGAACAGTGGGTTAACTGCCTTGTTCAGGGGCACAGTGGGTTAACTGCCTTGTTCAGGGGCACAGTGGGTTAACTGCCTTGTTCAGGGGCACAGTGGGTTAACTGCCTTGTTCAGGGGCACAGTGGGTTAACTGCCTTGTTCAGGGGCACAGTGGGTTAACTGCCTTGTTCAGGGGCACAGTGGGTTAACTGCCTTGTTCAGGGGCACAGTGGGTTAACTGCCTTGTTCAGGGGCACAGTGGGTTAACTGCCTTGTTCAGGGGCACAGTGGGTTAACTGCCTTGTTCAGGGGCACAGTGGGTTAACTGCCTTGTTCAGGAACAGTGGGTTAACTGCCTTGTTCAGGGGAACAGTGGGTTAACTGCCTTGTTCAGGGGAACAGTGGGTTAACTGCCTTGTTCAGGGGAACAGTGGGTTAACTGCCTTGTTCAGGGGAACAGTGGGTTAACTGCCTTGTTCAGGGGAACAGTGGGTTAACTGCCTTGTTCAGGGGAACAGTGGGTTAACTGCCTTGTTCAGGGGAACAGTGGGTTAACTGCCTTGTTCAGGGGAACAGTGGGTTAACTGCCTTGTTCAGGGGAACAGTGGGTTAACTGCCTTGTTCAGGGGAACAGTGGGTTAACTGCCTTGTTCAGGGGAACAGTGGGTTAACTGCCTTGTTCAGGGGAACAGTGGGTTAACTGCCTTGTTCAGGGGAACAGTGGGTTAACTGCCTTGTTCAGGGGAACAGTGGGTTAACTGCCTTGTTCAGGGGAACAGTGGGTTAACTGCCTTGTTCAGGGGCACAGTGGGTTAACTGCCTTGTTCAGGGGAACAGTGGGTTAACTGCCTTGTTCAGGGGAACAGTGGGTTAACTGCCTTGTTCAGGGGAACAGTGGGTTAACTGCCTTGTTCAGGGGAACAGTGGGTTAACTGCCTTGTTCAGGGGAACAGTGGGTTAACTGCCTTGTTCAGGGGAACAGTGGGTTAACTGCCTTGTTCAGGGGAACAGTGGGTTAACTGCCTTGTTCAGGGGAACAGTGGGTTAACTGCCTTGTTCAGGGGAACAGTGGGTTAACTGCCTTGTTCAGGGGCACAGTGGGTTAACTGCCTTGTTCAGGGGAACAGTGGGTTAACTGCCTTGTTCAGGGGCAGTACAACAGATTCTTACCAACTCAGGGATTCAATCTTGCAACCTTTCGGTTACTGGCCCAATGATCTAACCACTAGGCTTACGCTGCAGCCCCATATTGGTTTATGATATTTAATTCACCATTATTGGTCTTTTGACCAATTCACATTAGCTCTTTCTCAGAGCCAATCTAAATTCGTCAAAAAGACCAATAATGGTTTCATAAAAGATCAGAATTGGGCTGCCTGTGTAAATGAAGCCTATGAACTAGACCCAACAGACACGGGAACAGTAGGACATTCCAAACGCGCCAATGAAAACCAGAGGCTGTATGTATCCGAGTCGGAGCGCTGCTCTTGGATCAGCGTTTCCTTATAGATCGTAGTGAATAAAAATATCCAATATCTGGACAGGAAGGTGGGACGTATCCCAGCATTCCCTCCTCTCAGACACGTGGTTAACACAGCTACAAATCTTATTCCAAAGCAATTTTTTTATTCAAAACAAAAAAACATTGTACACAAAAATCAGCCAAATGAAAATAGAAACCCTTCCTCCCCCATCCTCATCCAATCAGAGGGTCATCCTCCTACATCCTCATCCAATCAGAGGGTCATCCTCCTACATCCTCATCCAATCAGAGGGTCGTGGTGGAGAACGGCTCGTGTGACACCAGTCAACAGAATGAAGTTGACTCTAGATACTGATCTAGGATCAGTTACATTCAACCCTTTCAAATTAGGGCGACAACCAATAAGCTGATCTGGGATCAGTGAAGCAGAGAAATCATGGCACAGGGGGTAAAACACGAGAAGAGCAGGGGAGAGGACAGCTGACAGTTTAAATAAAAAGACAAGTGTCCGTTGGACATTCGTCTACGTCGGACAATAAAGTAGTCTTCTTCGTGCGGATTAATCTGATCGTCATGAGGACGACGGGAGAGAGAGCGAGAGGGGAGGGGTCATGCTATGAGACAAAACACCATGTTAGAAGTTTTCAGTTCAGGTGACGAGGGAAGGTGTTGGTTTATAGTTAAATTAGTTCTGGTGTAGAAAGTAGCAATACTCCCAACTGGGGACTGTAGAGAGAAACTACATCTCCCAGAATTCCTCTGTAGAGCACTTCCAGATGAGGAAGTGTGTGATGATCTGTAGTCCTCCTGATCTAACAGACCTGCTCTTAGTCTCCTAGTTCTCCCGACACATTTTCACACATGTACAATATTCACAATATATACACACACACACACACCTCCAGCTCTCACTCTCAGACACACACTAAAGTCCATTATGATAAACCTTGCAGTTTGACCCAACAACAGAGTTCAGATGTCACACACACACAGCGGTGCAGTGATGTCACTTGGAGTCCAGTAGAGGTGTGATGTCCTTGATGCCGTGTTCCGTTGCCACGGTGATGAGGTGATCCAGAGCGTTGAGCCGAGCTAAGAGCTTCACCACCTCCTTGATCTGCTCCCTAGAGAACGAGAGACAGCTATAACTAGTCTATTAAACATCTAAAAACTCACTGCTAGCCTGCAGTGGTGTAGGGCGCTAGTGTAGGGCGCTGGGCGCTAGTGTAGGGCGCTGGGCGCTAGTGTAGGGCGCTGGGCGCTAGTGTAGGGAGCTGGGCGCTAGTGTAGGGCCCGTGGTGTAGGGAGCTGGGCCCGTGGTGTAGGGAGCTGGGCCCGTGGTGTAGGGAGCTGGGCCCGTGGTGTAGGGAGCTGGGCCCGTGGTGTAGGGAGCTGGGCCCGTGGTGTAGGGAGCTGGGCCCGTGGTGTAGGGAGCTGGGCCCGTGGTGTAGGGAGCTGGGCCCGTGGTGTAGGGAGCTGGGCCCGTGGTGTAGGGAGCTGGGCCCGTGGTGTAGGGAGCTGGGCCCGTGGTGTAGGGAGCTGGGCCCGTGGTGTAGGGAGCTGGGCCCGTGGTGTAGGGAGCTGGGCCCGTGGTGTAGGGAGCTGGGCCCGTGGTGTAGGGAGCTGGGCCCGTGGTGTAGGGAGCTGGGCCCGTGGTGTAGGGAGCTGGCCCGTGGTGTAGGGAGCTGGCCCGTGGTGTAGGGAGCTGGCCCGTGGTGTAGGGAGCTGGCCCGTGGTGTAGGGAGCTGGCCCGTGGTGTAGGGCGCTAGTGCAGGTATATAGCATCCATAATGTGTATATAACCTCTTTAAAAAAGCCTTTATAACATGTAATCACGTACTTGGCGTTCCTCTTGTCGATGTCGGACCCCCCCAGAGAGCCTCTCAGCAGAGCAGAGGCCAGGTGGGTGAGGTAACGACAGAAGGGCTCCAGCTGAGGCAGGGTCTGCTGACCTTTCAACCCTACAAACCACTGGGCTGGGAAACACTCCACCACCTACACACACACAGACAGACAGCCAGCCCAACAGAAACATATTGAACTAAAGTCATCTTAAAACATGGACATGGTAGAGGTGGGATTCCTCAGGAACGAGGTGTGTGTGCGCGTACCCTCTGACTCTTCAGTACGCTGTCTTCCCCAGCCTCAGCGTTCTGTAGGGCTGACAGGATGTATCTGTTCAGGGTGGAGTCCAGAGCCAACTCCCTCACCGTGGAACCAGACAATACACCACTCCACTGGAGGATGTTACCTAGCAACTAGAGGAGGGAGAGAGAGTAAATATCTGTTACCTAGCAACTAGGGGGGGGGTCAATATCTGTTACCTAGCAACTAGGGGGGGTCAATATCTGTTACCTAGCAACTAGTGAGGGGTCAATGTCTGTTACCTAGCAACTAGAGGGAGTCAATGTCTGTTACCTAGCAACTAGAGGAGTGAGAGGGAGTCAATATGTTACCTAGCAACTAGAGGGGGTCAATATCAGTTACCAAGCAACTAGAGGGGAGAGAAAGAGTCAATATCTGTTACCTAGCAACTAGAGGGGGGAGAGTCAATATCTGTTACCTAGCAACTAGGGGGTCTATATCTGTTAACTAGCAACTAGAGGGAGAGGGAGTCAATATATGTTACCTAGCAACTAGGGGGGTCAATTTCAGTTACCTAGCAACTAGAGGGGAGTGAAAGAGTCAATGTCTGTTACCTAGCAACTAGAGGGGGGGGTCAATATCTGTTACCTAGCAACTAGAGGGAGAGGGAGTCAATATATGTTACCTAGCAACTGATGGGGGGGGGGGGTCAATATCTGTAATACAGTGTGTATAAAACCAAGATAACTTGATATTTCTGTGAATTACAGCCTGACCACCATGGGGGGCACCCATGGCTGTGTCTCTGTCCAGTCATGCGAAATCCATCGATCAGGCCTAATTGATTTATTACAATTGAATGATATCCTTCTAATGAACGGTACCTCGGTAAAATCTTTGAAATTGTTGAACCAGTCAAATGTTTGGACACATCTACTCATTCAGGGTTTTTATTTATTTTTTACTATTTTCTACATTGTAGAATAATAGTGAAGACATCAACACTATGAAATAACACATATGGAATCATGTAGTAACCAAAAAAGTGTTAAACAAATCAAAATATATTTTATATTTGAGATTCTTCAATTAGCCACCCTTTGCCTTGATGACAGCTTTGCACCCTCTTAGCATTCTCTCAACCAGCTTCATGGGGTAGTCACCTGGAATGCATTTCAATTAACATTTGCGCCTTGTTAATTTTATTTTTATTTCACCTTTATTTAACCAGGTAGGCTAGTTGAGAACAAGTTCTCATTTGCAACTGCGACCTGGCCAAGATAAAGCATAGCAGTGTGAACAGACAACAGAGTTTCACATGGAGTAAACAGTTAACAAGTCAATAACAGTAGAAAAAAAGGGGAGTCTATATACAATGTGTGCAAAAGGCATGAGGAGGTAGGCGAATAATTACAATATTTCAGATTAACACTGGAGTGATAAATGATCAGATGATCATGTACAGGTAGAGATATTGGTGTGCAAAAGAGCAGAAAAGTAAATCAATAAAAACTGTGGGGATGAGGTAGGTGAAAATGGGTGGGCTATTTACCAATAGATTATGTACAGCTGCAGCGATCGGTTAGCTGCTCAGATAGCAGATGTTTGAAGTTGGTGAGGGAGATAAAAGTCTCCAACTTCAGCGATTTTTGCAATTCGTTCCAGTCACAGGCAGCAGAGTACTGGAACGAAAGGCGGCCGAATGAGGTGTTGGCTTTAGGGATGATCAGTGAGATACACCTGCTGGAGCGCGTGCTACGGATGGGTGTTGCCATCGTGACCAGTGAACTGAGATAAGGCGGACCTTTACCTAGCATGGCCTTGTAGATGACCTGGAGCCAGTGGGTCTGGCGACGAATATGTAGCAAGGGCCAGCCGACTAGAGAATACAAGTCGCAGTGGTGGGTAGTATAAGGTGCTTTAGTGACAAAACGGATGGCACTGTGATAAACTGCATCCAGTTTGCTGAGTAGAGTGTTGGAAGCAATTTTGTAGATGACATCGCCGAAGTAGAGGATCGGTAGGATAGTCAGTTTTACTAGGGTAAGCTTGGCAGCGTGAGTGAAGGAGGCTTTGTTGCGGAATAGAAAGCAGACTCTTGATTTGATTTTCGATTGGAGATGTTTGATGTGAGTCTGGAAGGAGAGTTTGCAGTCTAGCCAGACACCTAGGTACTTATAGATGTCCACATATTCAAGGTCGGAACCATCCAGGGTGATGATGCTAGTCGGGCATGCGGGTGCAGGCAGCGATCGGTTGAAAAGCATGCATTTGGTTTTACTAGCGTTTAAGAGCAGTTGGAGGCCACGGAAGGAGTGTTGTATGGCATTGAAGCTCGTTTGGAGTTTAGATAGCACAGTGTCCAAGGACGGGCCGGAAGTATATAGAATGGTGTCGTCTCCGTAGAGGTGGATCAGGGAATCGCCCGCAGCAAGAGCAACATCATTGATATATACAGAGAAAAGAGTCGGCCCGAGAATTGAACCCTGTGGCACCCCCATAGAGACTGCCAGAGGACCGGACAGCATGCCCTCCGATTTGACACACTGAACTCTGTCTGCAAAGTAATTGGTGAACCAGGCAAGGCAGTCATCAGAAAAACCGGGGCTACTGAGTCTGCCGATAAGAATATGGTGATTGACAGAGTCGATGAAGACGGCTGCACAGTACTGTCTTTTGTCGATGGCGGTTATGATGTCGTTTAGTACCTTGAGTGTGGCTGAGGTGCACCTGTGACCGGCTCAGAAACCAGATTGCATAGCGGAGAAGGTACGGTGGGATTCGAGATGGTCAGTGACCTGTTTGTTGACTTGGCTTTCGAAGACCTTAGATAGGCAGGGCAGGATGGATATAGGTCTGTAACAGTTTGGGTCCAGGGTGTCTCCCCCTTTGAAGAGGGGGATGACTGCGGCAGCTTTCCAATCCTTGGGAATCTCAGACGATATGAAAGAGAGGTTGAACAGGCTGGTAATAGGGGTTGCGACAATGGCGGCGGATAGTTTCAGAAATAGAGGGTCCAGATTGTCAAGCCCAGCTGATTTATACGGGTCCAGGTTTTGCAGCTCATATAAAAGTGAATTTGTGAAATTTCTTTCCTTCTTAATAAATTTGAGCCAATCAGTTGTGTTGTGACAAGGTATTGGGTGGTATACAGAACGCAGCAGGCCCCAGTGAAACAAGTGGCTCTCATCGCAGCAGGCCCCAGTGAAACAAGTGGCTCTCTCATCGCAGCAGGCCCCAGTGAAACAAGTGGCTCTCTCGTCGCAGCAGGCCCCAGTGAAACAAGTGGCTCTCTCGTCGCAGCAGGCCCCAGTGAAACAAGTGGAGGAATGAGGAGGATAATGTATTACACATTTTGACCAAATCATCGTTTTAGCGTCCTAGAAAATTAGGACGTTTTTTTTAGTGAGGTGACCATGAAGAATGTACAGCTTCTACCAATACAACTAATACAAAAAAAATAAAAAATACAAATCTCACGCAATATGAGCCTAGTTTAACGATGTCCCATTAGAGCTGTGGTTCTAGTAACCTTTCTCTTACCTTGACACAGGACCAGAACTGCCTCTGGAAGAAGAGGTAGGGACCACTGTTCTTATTCTCCAACACGCTGGAAGAAACCAAAAAAACAGACTTCCTATAACCAATCGAATGGCTTCTCAGACATTGAGTAGTGTATTTCTCTCTTTCCTCACTGTGTAATAATGGGTTAGGCCAGAGTTTCCCCCAAACTCAGTCCTGGGACCCGCCCTGGGTGCACGTTCAGTTTATTTCCCCTTAGCTTGATGAGTTGATTATTTGAATCAGCTGTGTAGGACTGGGGGACCAAAACGTGCACCAGGAAGGAATTTTTAGAGGGACAAGTAGAGAACGGTGTTTGTGACTCACTTCTTGGGGTACAGAGGTAAGAACACATCATCATCCAGAGTCCTTCTGGTCCTCAATACGATGGTCTTCAGAAACTCCTGGAGGAGGGAAAGACAGGTGAGAGAGAGAGAGAGAGAGAGAGAGAGAGAGAGAGAGAGAGAGAGAGAGAGAGAGAGAGAGAGAGAGAGAGCGGTGAGGGAGGGAGAGAGCGGTGAGGGAGGGAGGGGAGAGAGCGGTGAGGGAGGGAGGGAGAGAGCGGTGAGGGGTGAGGGGGAGGGGGAGGGAGGGAGAGAGGGTGAGGGAGGGAGGGGAGAGAGGGGTGAGGGAGGGAGGGAGAGAGGGGTGAGGGAGGGAGGGGGTGGGAGAGAGAGGGTGAGGGAGGGGGAGCGGTGAGGGAGGAAGGGGGAGAGGGGTGAGGGGGAGAGGAGAGAGGGGTGAGGGAGGGAGAGGGGTGAGGGAGGAGAGAGGTGGGTGAGGGAGGGAGAGAGGGGTGAGGGAGGGAGGGAACGGTGAGGGAGGGAGGGAGAGAACGGTGAGGGAGGGAGGGAGAGAACGGTGAGGGAGGGAGGGAGAGAACGGTGAGGGAGGGAGGGAGAGAACGGTGAGGGAGGGGGAGAGAACGGTGAGGGAGGGGGAGCGGTGAGGGAGGGAGAAGCGGTGAGGGAGGAGGGGGGAGGGGGGGAGGGAGAGAAGAGGGGTGAGGGAGGGAGGGGGAGGGAGGGAGGGAACGGTGAGGGAGGGAGAGAACGGTGAGGGAGGGAGAGAACGGTGAGGGAGGGAGGGAGAGAACGGTGAGGGAGGGAGGGAGAGAACGGTGAGGGGGGGGAGGAACGGTGAGGGAGGGAGGGGGAACGGTGAGGGAGGGAGGGAGAGAACGGTGAGGGAGGGAGAGAACGGTGAGGGAGGGGAGAGAACGGTGAGGGAGGGAGGGAGAGAACGGTGAGGGAGGAGGGACGGTGAGGGAGGAGGAGCGGTGAGGGAGGGAGGGAGGGAACGGTGAGGGAGGGAGGGAGAGAACGGTGAGGGAGGGAGGGAACGGTGAGGGAGGGAGGAACGGTGAGGGAGGGAGGGAACGGTGAGGGAGGGAGGGAACGGTGAGGGAGGGAGGGAACGGTGAGGGAGGGAGGGAACGGTGAGGGAGGGAGGGAACGGTGAGGGAGGGAGAGAACGGTGAGGGAGGGAGAGAACGGTGAGGGAGGGAGAGAACGGTGAGGGAGGGAGGAGCGGGAGGGAGGGAGAGAACGGTGAGGGGGGACGGTGAGGGAGGGAGAACGGTGAGGGAGGGAGGGAGAGAGGGTGAGGGAGGGAGGGAGAGAACGGTGAGGGAGGGAGAGGAGAGAGGGGTGAGGGAGGGAGGGAGGGGGAGGGAGGGAACGGTGAGGAGGAGGGAGGGAACGGTGAGGGAGGGAGGGAGGAACGGTGAGGGAGGGAGGGAACGGTGAGGGAGGGAGGGAGAGAACGGTGAGGGAGGGAGGGGAGAGAACGGTGAGGGGGAGGGAGGGAGAACGGTGTGAGGGAGGGAGGGGAACGGTGAGGGAGGGAGGGAACGGTGGAGGGAGGGGGAACGGTGAGGGAGGGAGGGAACGGTGAGGGAGGGAGGGAACGGTGAGGGAGGGAGGGAAGGTGAGGGAGGGAGAGAGCGGTGAGGGAGGGAGGGAAGAGAACGGTGAGGGAGGGAGGGAAGAGAACGGTGAGGGAGGGAGGGAAGAGAACGGTGAGGGAGGGAGGGAAGAGAACGGTGAGGGAGGGAGGGAAGAGAACGGTGAGGGAGGGAGGGAACGGTGAGGGAGGGAGGGAAGGGAGGGAGGGAGGGAACGGTGAGGGAGGGAGGGAACGGTGAGGGAGGGAGGGAACGGTGAGGGAGGGAGGGGAGAGAGGGAGGGTGGAGAGGGGTGAGTGAGGGTGGAGAGTGAGGGTGGGGGGAGAGGGGTGAGTGAGGGGGGGGAGAGGGGTGAGTGAGGGTGGGGGGAGAGGGGTGAGGGAGGGAGGGGGAGAGGGGTGAGGGAGGGAGGGGGAGAGGGGTGAGTGAGGGTGGGGGAGAGGGGTGAGGAGGGTGGGGGGAGAGGGGTGAGTGAGGGTGGGGGAGAGGGGTGAGTGAGGTGGGGGAGAGAGGGTGAGGAGGGAGGGGAGAGAGGGGTGAGTGAGGGTGGGGGAGGGGGGAGTGAGGGTGGGGGGAGAGGGGTGAGTGAGGGTGGGGGAGAGGGGTGAGTGAGGGTGGGGGGAGAGGGGTGAGTGAGGGTGGGGGGAGAGGGTGAGTGAGGGTGGGGGGAGAGGGGTGAGTGAGGGTGGGGGAGAGGGGTGAGTGAGGTGGGGGAGAGGGTGAGGAGGGAGGGAGAGAGGGGTGAAGGTGGGGGGGAGAGAGGGGTGAGGGTGGGTGGGGGAGAGGGGTGAGGGAGGGTGGGGGGGGAGAGGGGTTAGTGAGGGTGGGGGGGGAGAGGGGTGAGTGAGGGTGGGGGAGAGGGGAGTGAGGGGTGGGGGAGAGGGGTGAGTGAGGGTGGGGGAGAGGGGTGAGTGAGGGTGGGGGAGGGGTGAGTGAGGGTGGGGGGAGAGGGGTGAGTGAGGGTGGGGGAGAGGGGGTGAGGGTGGGGGGAGAGGGGTGAGTGAGGGTGGGGGAGAGGGGTGAAGGTGGGTGGGGAGAGAGGGGTGAAGGTGGGGGGAGAGGGGTGAGGGTGGGTGGGGAGAGAGGGGTGGGTGGGGGGGGAGAGGGGTGAGTAAGGGTGGGTGGGGGAGAGGGGTGAGTGAGGGTGGGGGGGAGAGGGGTGAGTGAGGGTGGGGGAGAGGGTGAGTGAGGGTGGGGGGAGAGGGGTGAGTGGGGTGGGGAGAGGGGTGAGTGAGGGTGGGGGAGAGGGGTGAGTGAGGGTGGGGGGAGAGGGGTGAGTGAGGGTGGGGGGCGGTGAGGAGGGTGAGTGAGGGTGGGGGGAGA
>NC_060192.1:42021225-42068725 GCF_021184085.1 Oncorhynchus gorbuscha
GACAGAGAGAGAGGGGGAGACAGAGAGAGAGAGGGAGACAGAGAGAGAGAGAGAGAGAGAGAGAGAGACAGAGAGGGAGACAGAGAGAGAGGGGGAGACAGAGAGAGAGAGAGAGGGGGAGACAGAGAGAGAGAGAGAGGGAGACAGAGAGAGAGAGAGAGAGAGAGAGAGAGAGACAGAGAGAGAGAGAGGGGAGACAGAGAGAGAGAGAGAGGGGAGACAGAGAGAGAGAGAGGGGAGACAGAGAGAGAGAGAGAGGGGAGACAGAGAGAGAGAGAGGGGAGACAGAGAGAGAGAGAGGGGGAGACAGAGAGAGAGAGAGACAGAGAGAGAGAGAGAGAGAGAGAGAGAGACAGAGAGAGAGAGAGGGGGAGACAGAGAGAGAGGGGAGACAGAGAGAGGGAGAGAGAGAGAGAGAGAGGGAGAGAGAGAGAGGGGGAGACAGAGAGAGAGAGGGGGAGACAGAGAGATTAATTTCTGGTGAGAGGGGGAGACAGACAAATGGAGAGATGTGTTCTGTGTGATATTTAGGGGAGACAGTTAGAGTATAACTCTCTCCACTATAAGAGACAGGTTGAGTTACCAGAGTCTGGCAGAGAGAGTTACCTGCTAGGGACTCTCTCCACTATAACAGACAGAGTTGAGAGGGGGAGACAGTCTGAGAGTGGACAGAACTCTCTCCACTATAACAGAGAGGTTGAGAGTTACTGCTAGTCTGGGAGACACAGAGGTTGAGAGCTAGCAGAGGGGGAGACAGAGAGACAGGTTGATGTGGAGACAGTCTGGAGTAGTCTGGCAGTATAACTCTCCACTATAACAGACAGGTTGATGGTTACCTGCTAGTCTGGCAGTCAGAGTAGGAACTCTCTCCACTATAACAGACACAGTTGATGTGTTACCTGCTAGTCTGGCAGTATAACTCTCTCCACTATAAGAGACAGGTTGATGTGTTTAGACAGTATAACTCTCTCCACTAGGGGGAGACAGAGTTGATGTGTTACCTGCTAGTCTGGCAGTATAACTCTCTCCACTATAACAGACAGGTTGATGGAGACCTGCTAGTCTGGCAGTATAACTCTCTCCACTATAACAGAAGGTTGATGTTTACCTGCTAGTCAACAGGATATAACTCTCTCCACTATAACAGACAGGTTGATGTGTAGTCTGATATTCTCCACTATAACAGACAGGTTGTGTTACCTGCTAGTCTGGCAGTATAACTCTCTCCACTATAACAGACAGGTTGATGTGTTACCTGCTAGTCTGGCAGTATAACTCTCTCCACTATAACAGACAGGTTGATGTGTTACCTGCTAGTCTGGCAGTATAACTCTCTCCACTATAACAGACAGGTTGATGTGTTACCTGCTAGTCTGGCAGTATAACTCTCTCCACTATAACAGACAGGTTGATGTGTTACCTGCTAGTCTGGCAGTATAACTCTCTCCACTATAACAGACAGGTTGATGTGTTACCTGCTAGTCTGGCAGTATAACTCTCTCCACTATAACAGACAGGTTGATGTGTTACCTGCTAGTCTGGCAGTATAACTCTCTCCACTATAACAGACAGGTTGATGTGTTACCTGCTAGTCTGGCAGTATAACTCTCTCCACTATAACAGACAGGTTGATGTGTTACCTGCTAGTCTGGCAGTATAACTCTCTCCACTATAACAGACAGGTTGATGTGTTACCTGCTAGTCTGGCAGTATAACTCTCTCCACTATAACAGACAGGTTGATGTGTTACCTGCTAGTCTGGCAGTATAACTCTCTCCACTATAACAGACAGGTTGATGTGTTACCTGCTAGTCTGGCAGTATAACTCTCTCCACTATAACAGACAGGTTGATGTGTTACCTGCTAGTCTGGCAGTATAACTCTCTCCACTATAACAGACAGGTTGATGTGTTACCTGCTAGTCTGGCAGTATAACTCTCTCCACTATAACAGACAGGTTGATGTGTTACCTGCTAGTCTGGCAGTATAACTCTCTCCACTATAACAGACAGGTTGATGTGTTACCTGCTAGTCTGGCAGTATAACTCTCTCCACTATAACAGACAGGTTGATGTGTTACCTGCTAGTCTGGCAGTATAACTCTCTCCACTATAACAGACAGGTTGATGTGTTACCTGCTAGTCTGGCAGTATAACTCTCTCCACTATAACAGACAGGTTGATGTGTTACCTGCTAGTCTGGCAGTATAACTCTCTCCACTATAACAGACAGGTTGATGTGTTACCTGCTAGTCTGGCAGTATAACTCTCTCCACTATAACAGACAGGTTGATGTGTTACCTGCTAGTCTGGCAGTATAACTCTCTCCACTATAACAGACAGGTTGATGTGTTACCTGCTAGTCTGGCAGTATAACTCTCTCCACTATAACAGACAGGTTGATGTGTTACCTGCTAGTCTGGCAGTATAACTCTCTCCACTATAACAGACAGGTTGATGTGTTACCTGCTAGTCTGGCAGTATAACTCTCTCCACTATAACAGACAGGTTGATGTGTTACCTGCTAGTCTGGCAGTATAACTCTCTCCACTATAACAGACAGGTTGATGTGTTACCTGCTAGTCTGGCAGTATAACTCTCTCCACTATAACAGACAGGTTGATGTGTTACCTGCTAGTCTGGCAGTATAACTCTCTCCACTATAACAGACAGGTTGATGTGTTACCTGCTAGTCTGGCAGTATAACTCTCTCCACTATAACAGACAGGTTGATGTGTTACCTGCTAGTCTGGCAGTATAACTCTCTCCACTATAACAGACAGGTTGATGTGTTACCTGCTAGTCTGGCAGTATAACTCTCTCCACTATAACAGACAGGTTGATGTGTTACCTGCTAGTCTGGCAGTATAACTCTCTCCACTATAACAGACAGGTTGATGTGTTACCTGCTAGTCTGGCAGTATAACTCTCTCCACTATAACAGACAGGTTGATGTGTTACCTGCCTGGCAGTATAACTCTCTCCACTATAACAGACAGGTTGATGTGTCTAGTCTGGCAGTATAACTCTCTCCACTATAACAGACAGGTTGATGTGTTACCTGCTAGTCTGGCAGTATAACTCTCTCCACTATAACAGACAGGTTGATGTGTTACCTGCTAGTCTGGCAGTATAACTCTCTCCACTATAACAGACAGGTTGATGTGTTACCTGCTAGTCTGGCAGTATAACTCTCTCCACTATAACAGACAGGTTGATGTGTTACCTGCTAGTCTGGCAGTATAACTCTCTCCACTATAACAGACAGGTTGATGTGTTACCTGCTAGTTTTGGCAGTATAACCCTCTCCACTATAACAGACAGGTTGATGTCCACGTCTCCTTTCTTCATCCCACTCTGCTCCTCACAGCCATAGAACAACAATGACTCAAACCACAACATGTACTCGAAGTTAGCACACTTCTCCTAGAGAGACAAGAGTTACACAGAGAGCAGTAGAGACACAGATAACAGAGACACAGAGAGAACAGACACAGAGACACAGCTAGAGAGACACAGAGACACACTATAACAGACACAGAGTGTTACACTGCTAGAGGCAGTACACTCTCCACTAGACACAGAGAGACTGCTAGTCTGGAGAGACACAGACACAGAGAGAGACAGACACAGAGATAGAGACACAGACACAGAGAGAGAGAGACACTCTCCACTATAACACAGAGACACAGAGAGAGAGAGAGACAGAGAGATAGACAGACAGAGAGACACTGCTAGAGAGCAGTATAGACTCTCTCCACAGAGAGACACAGAGAGAGAGAGAGACAGAGAGACATAACAGACAGAGTTGAGAGAGAGACAGAGAGACACTCTCCACTATAGAGAGACACAGAGAGACACAGAGAGAGACACAGAGAGACACAGAGAGAGACACTATAAGAGAGAGAGAGAGACACAGAGAGAGAGTATAAGACACAGAACAGAGAGAGAGAGTATAACTCTTCCACTATACAGTCTGGAGTATAACACTCCAGATAACAGACAGGTTGATGAGACCTGAGAGAGAGAGACACAGAGATAAGAGACAGGTTGATGAGAGACACAGAGAGAGTATAACTCTCTCCAGAGACACAGAGACAGAGAGAGAGACAGAGAGAGAGAGATAGAGACACAGAGAGACACAGGAGAGAGACACAGAGAGATAACTCTCTCCAGATAAGAGACACAGAGAGAGAGAGAGACACAGAGAGAGAGAGACACAGAGAGAGAGAGACACAGAGAGAGAGAGAGACACAGAGAGAGAGAGAGAGGGAGAGAGATTTGTTTTGTTTACCTGTGTGTGTCAAATTAAAATTGTGGCCAGTTTTGTCCGTCCCCACACACACTCCCTTATCACGTACCTGTAGAGGGCTCCATGTGATGAGCTGTAGTCGTACCAGGGGGTTGAATAATTTGGGCAGACACAGTCCGATGTAAGCGTCTCTGTAGCAGGTGAAGTAGAGATGTCTCCACACTTCAAAACGACTCTTGATACTGTCCAGAGAATGGAAATCCTCCAGCACATCTTCAAACACCTTCTTACTCTCACGCACTATACGATCTGGAGATAAACATATCACACTATAGGATCTGGAGATAAACATATCACACTATAGGATCTGGAGATAAACATATCACACTATACGATCTGGAGATAAACATATCACACTATAACAGGTCTGGAGATGAGAGGTATAACCCTCTACTAGGTCTGGAGGTGATAAACATATAGAAGGGTCTGGAGGTAAGAGGGTCACAGAAGGGTCTGGAGATGAGAGGGTAGACAGGGTCTGGAGGACACAGGGTAGAAGGGTCTGGAGATAAACAGAGCACAGAAGGGTCTGGAGGTGACAGGGTAGAAGGGTCTGGAGGTGAGAGGGTAGAAGGGTCTGGAGGTGAGAGGGTAGAAGGGTCTGGAGGTGAGAGGGTAGAAGGGTCTGAGGTGAGAGGGTAGAAGGGTCTGGAGGTGAGAGGGTAGAAGGGTCTGGAGGTGAGAGGGTAGAAGGGTCTGGAGGTGAGAGGGTAGAAGGGTCTGGAGGTGAGAGGGTAGAAGGGTCTGGAGGTGAGAGGGTAGAAGGGTCTGGAGGTGAGAGGGTAGAAGGGTCTGGAGTGAGAGGGTAGAAGGGTCTGGAGGGTAGAAGGGTCTGGAGGTGAGAGGGTAGAAGGGTCTGGAGGTGAGAGGGTAGAAGGGTCTGGAGGTGAGAGGGTAGAAGGGTCTGGAGGTGAGAGGGTAGAAGGGTCTGGAGGTGAGAGGGTAGAAGGGTCTGGAGGTGAGAGGGTAGAAGGGTCACAGGTGAGAGGGTAGAAGGGTCTGACAGGTGAGAGGGTAGAAGGGTCTGGAGGTGAGAGGGTAGAAGGGTCTGGAGGTGAGAGGGTAGAAGGGTCTGGAGGTGAGAGGGTAGAAGGGTCTGGAGGTGAGAGGGTAGAAGGGTCTGGAGGGTAGAAGGGTCTGGAGGTGAGAGGGTAGAAGGGTCTGGAGGTGAGAGGGTAGAAGGGTCTGGAGGTGAGAGGGTAGAAGGGTCTGCAGGTGAGAGGGTAGAAGGGTCTGCAGGTGAGAGGGTAGAAGGGTCTGGAGGTGAGAGGGTAGAAGGGTCTGGAGGTGAGAGGGTAGAAGGGTCTGGAGGTGAGAGGGTAGAAGGGTCTGGAGCTGAGAGGGTAGAAGGGTCTGGAGGGTAGAAGGGTCTGGAGGGTAGAAGGGTCTGGAGGGTAGAAGGGTCTGGAGGGTAGAAGGGTCTGGAGGGTAGAAGGGTCTGGAGGTGAGAGGGTAGAAGGGTCTGGAGGTGAGAGGGTAGAAGGGTCTGGAGGTGAGAGGGTAGAAGGGTCTGGAGGTGAGAGGGTAGAAGGGTCTGGAGGTACCTCTCTCCAGACAGTACGATGTGAGGTCAGTCGATGTCTCCTCATCGTCGGAGGACAGCCCCTCTAGATGCTCTGTCCTTTTCCCGTTCTGCTCCCGCGCCTGTCGCCGCCGCGTTCTAGACACACCCACAAACAACGTCAGCCAATCACACGACTTTTTTATATTTTTTATAGAAAACACGTCAGGTTTTTTTTTATTAGTTTATTTACATTTATGAATATGTCATTTTCCCATTAGCGCAATTTGATTTATGAGGTAAAATAGTTCTTCTTTATCTTTTTTATGGTAAAGGAAACCGAGCAACACATTCTCCCATAACAAACAAAAGTCATCAAGAAAATTAACATTTATAAAACTGTTAATATCTTTCCATAATTGTTTTACATGTAGACAATGCCAAAATAAATGCAAAACTTGTTACTGGATACTCAGCACAAAAATGACAATCAATGTTAATGAATGGCAGTGTAATACTTAAGAATCATTAATAGTATAATGAGACACACAACTTAACACTAGAGGACAGTATAGTTTAACTTCTTGTTGACAGGGGCAGTATTTTTACGTCCGGATGAAATGCATGCCCAAATTCAACTGCCTGCTACTCATCCCCAGAAGATAAGATATGCATAGTATTATTAGTAGATTTGGATGGAAAACACTCTGAAGTTTCTAAAACTGTTTGAATCATGTCTGTGAGTATAACAGGGCTTATTTAGCAGGCGGTACCCAGAGGACAAACCATTCAGATTATTATTTTTAGGTCACTTTTTTTCAATATGTTTTCATGGGGAATCCAGAATTCTAATCGACTTTCCTGCAGTTCCTACCGCTTCCACTGGATGTCACCAGTCTTTAGAAATTGGTTGATGTGTTTCCTTTGTGGAATGAAGAAGTACAGCCATCTTGAACGGTGGTCACTTGAAGCGTACTATTAGAGGCGCGTGACCAGAAAGCTACAGTTTGTTTTCCTCCTGTATTGAACACAGATCATCCAGTCTTCAATTTGATCAATTATTTATATAAAAAAATATCTAGAGTTGTATTACAAAAGTAGTTTGAAATGTTTTGGCAAAGTTTACAGGTAACTTTTGAGATATTTTGTAGTCACGTAGCGTAGCGCAAGTTGGAAACTGTGTTTTTCTGGATCAAAGGGTCTGGAAATAAATGGACATTTTGGATAGAAGGGTCTATAGATAGAAGGGTCTGGATAGAAGGGTCTGGAGGGTAGAAGGGTCTGGAGGTGATATATAGACATAATTAATCGAACAAAAGGACCAATTGTGATGTTTATGGGACATATTAGAGTGCCAACAAAAGAAGCTTGTCAAAGACATGAATTATATTTTTATTTCTGCGTTTTGTGTCGTGCATGCAGGGTTGAAATGTTCTCTCTTTGTTTACAGAGGTGCTGTCCTCAGATAATAGCATCGTTTGCTTTTACCGAAAAGCCCTTTTCAAATCTGACATGTTGGCTGGCTTCACAACACGTGTAGCTTTAATTTGCCACCTTGCATGTGTGATTAAATGAAAGTTGGATTTTTATAGTAATTTATTTGAATTTGGCGCTCTGCATTTTCCCAGGCTGTTGGCCAGGACGCCGTCCCACATATCCCAGAGGTTAAAAAGATATTTCAGATGTTTTATCTGCGCTCCAGCTAGACACCTATAGGCTCTGGTCAAAAGTAGTGCACTATATAGGGAATAGGGTGCCATAGGACTCTGGTCTAAAGTAGTGCACTATATAGGGAATAGAGATGCTTGTTCTAGGTCCCAAGAAACAAAGAGATCTTCTGTTGAATCTGACAATTAATCTTAATGGTTGTACAATGAGTCTCAAATAAAACTGTGAAGGACCTATAGTTTACTCTGGACCCTGATCTTTTTGAAGAACATATCAAGACCATTTCGAGGACAGCTTTTTTCCATCTACGTAATATTGCAAAAATCAGAAACTTTCTGTCCAAAAATGCAGAAAAATTAATCCATGCTTTTGTCACTTCTAGGTTAGACTACTGCAATGCTCTACTTTCCGGCTACCCGGATAAAGCACTAAATAAACTTCAGTTAGTGCTAAATACGGCTGCTAGAATCCTGACTAGAACCAACAAATGTGATCATATTACTCCAGTGCTAGCCTCCCTACACTGGCTTCCTGTCAAAGCAAGGGCTGATTTCAAGGTGTTACTGCTAATTACAAAGCATTACATGGGCTTGCTCCTACCTACCTCTCTGATTTGGTCAATTATTTATATAAAAAAATACCTACAGTTGTATTACGGTCACAATGTTTTGGCAAAGTTTACAGGCCTCCTAATTGTCCCTAGAACTGTGTTTTTCTGGATCAAACGCTGGAGGCAGGGCTTTCTCCTATAGAGCTCCATTTTTATGGAACGTCTGCCTACCCATGTCAGAGACGCAAACTCGGTCTCAACCTTTAAGTCTTTACTGAAGACTCATCTCTTCAGTGGGTCATATGATTGAGTGTAGTCTGGCCCAGGAGTGGGAAGGTGAACGGAAAGGCTCTGGAGCAACGAACCGCCCTTGCTCTCTCTGCCTGGCCGGTTCCCCTCTTTCCACTGGGATTCTCTGCCTCTAACCCTATTACAGGGGCTGAGTCACTGGCTTACTGGGGCTCTCTCATGCCGTCCCTGCAGGGGGTGCGTCACCTGAGTGGGTTGATTCACTGTTGTGGTCATCCTGCCTGGGTTGGCGCCCCCCCCCTTGGGTTGTGCCGTGGCGGAGATCTTTGTGGGCTATACTCAGCCTTGTCTCAGGATGGTAAGTTGGTGGTTGAAGATATCCCACTAGTGGTGTGGGGGCTGTGCTTTGGCAAAGTGAGTGGGGTTATATCCTTCCTGTTTGGCCCTGTCCGGGGGTGGCCTCGGATGGGGCCACAGTGTCTCCTGACCCCTCCTGTCTCAGCCTCCAGTATTTATGCTGCAGTAGTTTGTGTCGGGGGGCTAGGGTCAGTTTGTTATATCTGGAGTACTTCTCCTGTCCTATTCGGTGTCCTGTGTGAATCTAAGTGTGAGTTCTCTAATTCGCTCCTTCCTTTCTCTCTCTCGGAGGACCTGAGCCCTAGGACCATGCCCCAGGACTACCTGACATGATGACTCCTTGCTGTCCTCAGTCCACCTGGCCATGCTGCTGCTCCAGTTTCAACTGTTCTGCCTTACTATTATTTGACCATGCTGGTCATTTATGAACATTTGAACATCTTGGCCATGTTCTGTTATAATCTCCACCCGGCACAGCCAGAAGAGGACTGGCCACCCCACATAGCCTGGTTCCTCTCTAGGTTTCTTCCTAGGTTTTGGCCTTTCTAGGGAGTTTTTCCTAGCCACCGTGCTTCTACACCTGCATTGCTTGCTGTTTGGGGTTTTAGGCTGGGTTTCTGTACAGCACTTTGAGATATCAGCTGATGTACGAAGGGCTATATAAATAAATTTGATTTGATTTGTGCCATTTGGGATTAGAGCGTCAGCTAAGGGTAGTACCCTCGTGTCTCCCGCTCTGCAATCCTCCCATCTGGAGTTCTCCTGATAGGAAGCCCTCACCTCAACATTTCCCTATTATGGTCTATGTATTGCCTTACCTCCTCACGCCATTTCCCTAAAGCCAAAACCTCATTTGGCTGCCTTTCCTTCCAGTTCTCTGCTGCCTGCGACTGGAACGATTTGCAAAAATCTCTGAAGTTGGAGACTTTTATCTCCCTCACCAACTTTAAACATCTGCTATCTGAGCAGCTAACCGATCGCTGCAGCTGTACATAGTCTATCGGTAAATAGCCCACCCAATTCGACCTACCTCATCCCCATACTGTTTATATTTACTTACTTTTCTGCTCTTTTGCACACCAATATCTCTACCTGTACATGACCATCTGATCATTTATCACTCCAGTGTTAATCTGCTACATTGTAATTATTCACTCCTATGGCCTATTTATTGCCTCCTCATGCCTTTTGCACACAATGTATATAGATAATTACTTTATTTATTATTACTATTATTATTATTACTTTTCTACTGTATTATTGACTGCATGTTTGTTTATTCCATGTGTAACTCTGTTGTTGTTGTTTGTGTCGCACTGCTTTGCTTTATCTTGGCCAGGTCACAGTTGTAAATGAGAACTTGTTCTCAACTGGCCCACCTGGTTAAATAAAGGTGAAATAAATAAATAAAAACAAACATTTAAACTGACTGAATATACGTATTTAACGTAGCATCGTACCGTCTGGCTTCCCGTTCAGCGATCCTTCTCTGTCTGGCGTGCTCCTGATAGACTGTCCTGTCTCTCCCAAACGAGTCAACAGACATGAGGTTAGGAGCCATCACAGCCTTACCTGGAAGAGACAGGTGAAAGGTTAGAGACCTGAGGACGGGTCAGAGATCCCCCACCTCCACCTGGCTCAAATCTAGACTACGCCCCCCACCTCCACCTGGCTCAAATCTAGACTACGCCCCCCACCTCCACCTGGCTCAAATCTAGACTACGCCCCCACCTCCACCTGGCTCAAATCTAGACTACACCCCCAACTCCACCTGGCTCAAATCTAGACCCGCCCCCACCTCCACCTGGCTCAAATCTAGACTACGCCCCCCACCTCCACCTGGCTCAAATCTAGACTACACACCTCCACCTGGCCCCAACATCCACCTGGCTCAAATCTAGACTACGCCGCCCCCACATCCACCTGGCTCAAATCTAGACTACGCCCCCACCTCCACCTGGCTCAATTCTAGACTACGTCCCCACCTGGCTCAAATCTAGACTACGTCCCCACCTGGCTCAAATCTAGACTACGCCCCCCACCTCCACCTGGCTCAAATCTAGACTACACCCCCAACTCCACCTGGCTCAAATCTAGACTACGCCGCCCCCACATCCACCTGGCTCAAATCTAGACTACGCCCCCCACCTCCACCTGGCTCAATTCTAGACTACGTCCCCCCACCTCCACCTGGCTCAATTCTAGACTACGTCCCCACCTGGCTCAAATCTAGACTACGCCCCCCACCTCCACCTGGCTCAAATCTAGACTACGCCCCCCACCTCCACCTGGCTCAAATCTAGACTACGCCCCCACCTCCACCTGGCTCAAATCTAGACTACGCCCCCAACTCCACCTGGCTCAAATCTAGACTACGCCCCCACCTCCACCTGGCTCAATTCTAGACTACGCCCCCCACCTCCACCTGGCTCAATTCTAGACTACGTCCCCCCACCTCCACCTGGCTCAATTCTAGACTACGTCCCCACCTGGCTCAAATCTAGACTACGCCCCCCACCTCCACCTGGCTCAATTCTAGACTACGTCCCCACCCCCACCTCCCCACCTGGCTCAATTCTAGACTACGTCCCCACCTGGCTCAAATCTAGACTACGTCCCCACCTGGCTCAAATCTAGACTACGTCCCCACCTGGCTCAAATCTAGACTACGTCCCCACCTGGCTCAAATCTAGACTACGTCCCCACCTGGCTCAAATCTAGACTACGTCCCCACCTGGCTCAAATCTAGACTACGTCCCCACCTGGCTCAAATCTAGACTACGTCCCCACCTGGCTCAAATCTAGACTATGCCCCCCACCCCACCTGGCTCAAATCTAGACTACGCCCCCCACCTCCACCTGGCTCAAATCTAGACTCCGCCCCCCACCTCCACCTGGCTCAAATCTAGACTACACCCCCAACTCCACCTGGCTCAAATCTAGACTACACCCCCCACTCCACCTGGCTCAAATCTAGACTACGCCCCCCACCTCCACCTGGCTCAATTCCTACGTCCCCCCACCTCCACCTGGCTCAATTCTAGACTACGTCCCCCCACCTCCACCTGGCTCAAATCTAGACTACACCCCCAACTCCACCTGGCTCAAATCTAGACTACGCCGCCCCCACATCCACCTGGCTCAAATCTAGACTACGCCCCCCACCTCCACCTGGCTCAATTCTAGACTACGTCCCCCCACCTCCACCTGGCTCAATTCTAGACTACGTCCCCACCTGGCTCAAATCTAGACTACGCCCCCCACCTCCACCTGGCTCAAATCTAGACTACGCCCCCACCTCCACCTGGCTCAAATCTAGACTACGCCCCCACCTCCACCTGGCTCAAATCTAGACTACGCCCCCAACTCCACCTGGCTCAAATCTAGACTACGCCCCCCACCTCCACCTGGCTCAATTCTAGACTACGCCCCCCACCTCCACCTGGCTCAATTCTAGACTACGTCCCCCCACCTCCACCTGGCTCAATTCTAGACTACGTCCCCACCTGGCTCAAATCTAGACTACGCCCCCCACCTCCACCTGGCTCAAATCTAGACTCCCCACCTGGCCCACCTCCACCTGGCTCAAATCTAGACTACGTCCCCACCTGGCTCAAATCTAGACTACGTCCCCACCTGGCTCAAATCTAGACTACGTCCCCACCTGGCTCAAATCTAGACTACGTCCCCACCTGGCTCAAATCTAGACTACGTCCCCACCTGGCTCAAATCTAGACTACGTCCCCACCTGGCTCAAATCTAGACTAGGTCCCCACCTGGCTCAAATCTAGACTACGTCCCCACCTGGCTCAAATCTAGACTACGTCCCCACCTGGCTCAAATCTAGACTACGTCCCCACCTCCACCTGGCTCAATTCTAGGCTACACCCCCAACTCAATTCTAGACCACACCCCCACCTCCACCCGGCTCAAATCTAGACTACACCCCCACCTCCACCCGGCTCAAATCTAGACTACCACCCCCACCTCCACCCGGTTCAAATCTAGACTACGCCCCCACCTCCACCCGGTTCAAATCTAGACTACGCCCCCTAACTCCACCCGGCTCAAATCTAGACTACGCCCCCTAACTCCACCTGGCTCAAATCTAGACTACACCCCCACCTCCACCTGGCTCAAATGTAGACTACACCCCCACCTCCACCTGGCTCAAATCTAGACTACACCCCCACCTCCACCTGGCTCAAATCTAGACTACGCCCCCACCTCCACCTGGCTCAAATCTAGACTACGCCCCCACCTCCACCTGGCTCAAATCTAGACTACGCCCCCACCTCCACCTGGCTCAATTCTAGACTACGCCCCCACCTCCACCTGGCTCAATTCTAGACAACGCCCCCACCCGGCTCAATTCTAGACAACGCCCCCACCCGGCTCAATTCTAGACTACGCCCCCACCCGGCTCAATTCTAGACTACGCCCCCACCCGGCTCAATTCTAGACTACGCCCCCACCCGGCTCAATTCTAGACTACGCCCCCACCCGGCTCAATTCTAGACTACGCCCCCACCCGGCTCAATTCTAGACTACGCCCCCACCCGGCTCAATTCTAGACTACGCCTCCACCCGGCTCAATTCTAGACTACGCCCACCCGGCTCAATTCTAGACTACTCCCCCACCCGGCTCAATTCTAGACTACTCCCCCCACCCGGCTCAATTCTAGACTACTCCCCCCACCCGGCTCAATTCTAGACTACTCCCCCACCCGGCTCAATTCTAGACTACTCCCCCACCCGGCTCAATTCTAGACTACTCCCCCACCCGGCTCAATTCTAGACTACTCCCCCACCCGGCTCAATTCTAGACTACTCCCCCACCCGGCTCAATTCTAGACTACTCCCCCCACCCGGCTCAATTCTAGACTACTCCCCCCACCCGGCTCAATTCTAGACTACTCCCCCCATCCGGCTCAATTCTAGACTACTCCCCCATCCGGCTCAATTCTAGACTACTCCCCCACCTCCACCTGGCTCAAATCTAGACTACGCCCCCACCTCCACCTGGCTCAAATCTAGACTACACCCCCACCTCCACCTGGCTCAAATCTAGACTACACCCCCACCTCCACCTGGCTTAAATCTAGACTACACCCCCACCCGGCTCAATTCTAGACTACTCCCCAACCGGCTAAAATTCTAGACAACGCCCCCACCTCTAAGCCTACAAATCATTCACCTGACTGAACTAGCCAACACACAATTTGTACTGACTAAATAAATATGCAATACATTTTTCATGAAAAAGCCATTTCTGCATGACACCAGGATCAGATATAGTGCTTTATTTATAAATACGAGTTAATAATTATCAGCCGAACTGACGACTCTCAACCCCTTCACTGTCCTGGTCTACCGTCCTGGTCTACTGTCCTGGTCTACTGTCCTGGTCTACTGTCCTGGTCTACTGTCCTGGTCTACTGTCCTGGTCTACTGTCCTGGTCTACTGTCCTAATGCAGAAACATTCACTGTCCTGGTCTACCGTCCTGGTCTACTGTCCTGGTCTACTGTCCTAATGCAGAAACATTCACTGTCCTGGTCTACTGTCCTAATGCAGAAACATTCACTGTCCTGGTCTACTGTCCTGGTCTACTGTCCCAATGCAGAAACATTCACTGTCCTGGTCTACTGTCCTGGTCTACTGTCCTGGTCTACTGTCCTGGTCTACTGTCCTAATGCAGAAACATTCACTGTCCTGGTCTACCGTCCTGGTCTACTGTCCTGGTCTACTGTCCTAATGCAGAAACATTTACTGTCCTGGTCTACTGTCCTAATGCAGAAACATTCACTGTCCTGGTCTACTGTCCTGGTCTACTGTCCCAATGCAGAAACATTAACTGTCCTGGTCTACTGTCCTGGTCTACTGTCCTGGTCTACTGTCCTGGTCTACTGTCCTGGTCTACTGTCCTGGTCTACTGTCCCTGTCTACTGTCCCTGTCCCTGTCTACTGTCCCTGTCTACTGTCCTAATGCAGAAACATTCACTGTCCTGGTCTACTGTCCTGGTCTACTGTCCTAATGCAGAAACATTCACTGTCCTGGTCTACCGTCCTGGTCTACCGTCCTGGTCTACCGTCCTGGTCTACCGTCCTGGTCTACTGTCCTGGTCTACTGTCCTGGTCTACTGTCCTGGTCTACTGTCCTGGTCTACTGTCCTAATGCAGAAACATTCACTGTCCTGGTCTACTGTCCTAATGCAGAAACATTCACTGTCCTGGTCTACTGTCCTGGTCTACTGTCCTAATGCAGAAACATTCACTGTCCTGGTCTACTGTCCTGGTCTACTGTCATAATGCAGAAACATTCACTGTCCTGGTCTACTGTCCTGGTCTACTGTCCTGGTCTACTGTCCTGGTCTACTGTCATAATGCAGAAACATTCACTGTCCTGGTCTACTGTCCTGGTCTACTGTCATAATGCAGAAACATTCACTGTCCTGGTCTACTGTCCTGGTCTACTGTCCTAATGCAGAAACATTCACTGTCCTGGTCTACTGTCCTGGTCTACTGTCCTGGTCTACTGTCCTAATGCAGAAACATTCACTGTCCTGGTCTACTGTCCTGGTCTACTGTCCTAATGCAGAAACATTCACTGTCCTGGTGCAGAAACATTCACTGTCCTGGTCTACTGTCCTGGTCTACTGTCCTAATGCAGAAACATTCACTGTCCTGGTCTACTGTCCTAATGCAGAAACATTCACTGTCCTGGTCTACTGTCCTGGTCTACTGTCCTAATGCAGAAACATTCACTGTCCTGGTCTACCATCCTGGTCTACTGTCCTGGTCTACTGTCCTAATGCAGAAACATTCACTGTCCTGGTCTACTGTCCTGGTCTACTGTCCTAATGCAGAAACATTCACTGTCCTGGTCTACTGTCCTAATGCAGAAACATTCACTGTCCTGGTCTACTGTCCTAATGCAGAAACATTCACTGTCCTGGTCTACTGTCCTGGTCTACTGTCCTGGTCTACTGTCCTGGTCTACTGTCCTAATGCAGAAACATTCACTGTCCTGGTCTACTGTCCTGGTCTACTGTCCTAATGCAGAAACATTCACTGTCCTGGTCTACTGTCCTGGTCTACTGTCCTGGTCTACTGTCCTGGTCTACTGTCCTAATGCAGAAACATTCACTGTCCTGGTCTACTGTCCTGGTCTACTGTCCTGGTCTACTGTCCTAATGCAGAAACATTCACTGTCCTGGTCTACTGTCCTGGTCTATTGTCCTAATGCAGAAACATTCACTGTCCTGGTCTACTGTCCTGGTCTACTGTCCTAATGCAGAAACATTCACTGTCCTGGTCTACTGTCCTGGTCTACTGTCCTGGTCTACTGTCCTGGTCTACTGTCCTGGTCTACTGTCCTGGTCTACTGTCATAATGCAGAAACATTCACTGTCCTGGTCTACTGTCCTGGTCTACCGTCCTGGTCTACCGTCCTGGTCTACCGTCCTGGTCTACTGTCCTGGTCTACTGTCCTGGTCTACTGTCCTAATGCAGAAACATTCACTGTCCTGGTCTACTGTCCTGGTCTACTGTCCTGGTCTACTGTCCTGGTCTACTGTCCTAATGCAGAAACATTCACTGTCCTGGTCTACTGTCCTGGTCTACTGTCCTAATGCAGAAACATTCACTGTCCTGGTCTACTGTCCTGGTCTACTGTCACAATGCAGAAACATTCACTGTCCTGGTCTACTGTCCCAATGCAGAAACATTCACTGTCCTGGTCTACTGTCCTGGTCTACTGTCCTGGTCTACTGTCCTGGTCTACTGTCCTGGTCTACTGTCCTAATGCAGAAACATTCACTGTCCTGGTCTACTGTCCTGGTCTACTGTCCCAATGCAGAAACATTCACTGTCCTGGTCTACTGTCCTGGTCTACTGTCCTAATGCAGAAACATTCACTGTCCTGGTCTACTGTCCTGGTCTACTGTCCTGGTCTACTGTCATAATGCAGAAAAATTCACTGTCCTGGTCTACTGTCCTGGTCTACTGTCCTAATGCAGAAACATTCACTGTCCTGGTCTACTGTCCTGGTCTACTGTCATAATGCAGAAACATTCACTATCCTGGTCTACCGTCCTGGTCTACCGTCCTGGTCTACTGTCATAATGCAGAAACATTCACTGTCCTGGTCTACTGTCCTGGTCTTACTGTCCTGGTCTACTGTCATAATGCAGAAACATTCACTGTCCTGGTCTACTGTCACAATGCAGAAACATTTACAGTCCTGGTCTACTGTCATAATGCAGAAACATTCACTGTCCTGGTCTACCGTCCTGGTCTACTGTCCTAATGCAGAAACATTCACTGTCCTGGTCTACTGTCATAATGCAGAAACATTCACTGTCCTGGTCTACTGTCATAATGCAGAAACATTCACGGTCCTGGTCTACCGTCCTGGTCTACTGTCCTGATCTACTGTCATAATGCAGAAACATTCACTGTCCTGGTCTACTGTCCTGGTCTACTGTCCTGGTCTACTGTCCTGGTCTACTGTCCTGGTCTACTGTCCTGGTCTACTGTCATAATGCAGAAACATTCACTGTGCTGGTCTACTGTCCTGGTCTACCGTCCTGGTCTACCGTCCTGGTCTACCGTCCTGGTCTACTGTCCTGGTCTACTGTCCTGGTCTACTGTCCTGGTCTACTGTCCTAATGCAGAAACATTCACTGTCCTGGTCTACTGTCCTGGTCTACTGTCCTGGTCTACTGTCCTGGTCTACTGTCCTGGTCTACTGTCCTAATGCAGAAACATTCACTGTCCTGGTCTACCGTCCTGGTCTACTGTCCTAATGCAGAAACATTCACTGTCCTGGTCTACTGTCATAATGCAGAAACATTCACTGTCCTGGTCTACCGTCCTGGTCTACCGTCCTGGTCTACCGTCCTGGTCTACCGTCCTGGTCTACCGTCCTGGTCTACTGTCATAATGCAGAAACATTCACTGTCCTGGTCTACTGTCCTGGTCTACTGTCCTGGTCTACTGTCCTGGTCTACCGTCCTGGTCTACCGTCCTGGTCTACCGTCCTGGTCTACTGTCATAATGCAGAAACATTCACTGTGCTGGTCTACTGTCCTGGTCTACTGTCCTGGTCTACTGTCCTGGTCTACTGTCCTGGTCTACTGTCCTAATGCAGAAACATTCACTGTCCTGGTCTACTGTCCTAATGCAGAAACATTCACTGTCCTGGTCTACTGTCCTGGTCTACTGTCACAATGCAGAAACATTCACTGTCCTGGTCTACTGTCCTGGTCTACTGTCCTAATGCAGAAACATTCACTGTCCTGGTCTACTGTCCTGGTCTACTGTCCCAATGCATAAACATTCACTGTCTTGGTCTACTGTCCTGGTCTACTGTCCCAATGCAGAAACATTGACTGTCCTGGTCTACTGTCCCAATGCAGAAACAGACTGTCCTGGTCTACTGTCCCAATGCAGAAACATTGACTGTCCTGGTCTACTGTCCCAATGCAGAAACATTGACTGTCCTGGTCTACTGTCCTAATGCAGAAACATTCACTGTCCTGGTCTACTGTCCTAATGCAGAAACATTCACTGTCCTGGTCTACTGTCCTGGTCTACTGTCCTGGTCTACTGTCCTGGTCTACTGTCCTAATGCAGAAACATTCACTGTCCTGGTCTACTGTCACAATGCAGAAACATTCACTGTCCTGGTCTACTGTCACAATGCAGAAACATTTACCGTCCTGGTCTACTGTCATAATGCAGAAACATTTACTGTCCTGGTCTACCGTCCTGGTCTACTGTCCTAATGCAGAAACATTCACTGTCCTAGTCTACTGTCATAATGCAGAAACATTCACTGTCCTGGTCTACTGTCCTGGTCTACTGTCCTGGTCTACTGTCCTGGTCTACTGTCCTGGTCTACTGTCCTGGTCTACTGTCCTGGTCTACTGTCCTAATGCAGAAACATTCACTGTCCTGGTCTACTGTCACAATGCAGAAACATTTACCGTCCTGGTCTACTGTCATAATGCAGAAACATTCACTGTCCTGGTCTACCGTCCTGGTCTACTGTCCTAATGCAGAAACATTCACTGTCCTGGTCTACTGTCATAATGCAGAAACATTCACTGTCCTGGTCTACTGTCATAATGCAGAAACATTCACTGTCCTGGTGTACCGTCCTGGTGTACCGTCCTGGTGTACCGTCCTGGTGTACCGTCCTGGTCCTGGTGTACCGTCCTGGTGTACCGTCCTGGTCTACCGTCCTGGTGTACCGTCCTGGTGTACCGTCCTGGTCTACCGTCCTGGTCTACCGTCCTGGTCTACCGTCCTGGTCTACCGTCATAATGCAGAAACATTCACTGTCCTGGTCTACTGTCCTGGTCTACTGTCCTGGTCTACCGTCCTGGTCTACCGTCATAATGCAGAAACATTCACTGTCCTGGTCTACTGTCCTGGTCTACTGTCCTGGTCTACTGTCATAATGCAGAAACATTCACTGTCCTGGTCTACAGTCCTGGTCTTACCGTCCTGGTCTACCGTCCTGGTCTACCGTCCTGGTCTACTGTCCCAATGCAGAAACAGACTGTCCTGGTCTACTGTCCCAATGCAGAAACATTGACTGTCCTGGTCTACTGTCCCAATGCAGAAACATTGACTGTCCTGGTCTACTGTCCCAATGCAGAAACATTGACTGTCCTGGTCTACTGTCCCAATGCAGAAACATAGACTGTCCTGGTCTACTGTCCCAATGCAGAAACATAGACTGTCCTGGTCTACTGTCCCAATGCAGAAACATTGACTGTCCTGGTCTACTGTCCCAATGCAGAAACATAGACTGTCCTGGTCTACTGTCCCAATGCAGAAACATAGACTGTCCTGGTCTACTGTCCCAATGCAGAAACATAGACTGTCCTGGTCTACTGTCCCAATGCAGAAACATAGACTGTCCTGGTCTACTGTCCCAATGCAGAAACATAGACTGTCCTGGTCTACTGTCCCAATGCAGAAACATAGACTGTCCTGGTCTCCTGTCCCAATGCAGAAACATTGACTGTCCTGGTCTACTGTCCTGGTCTACTGTCCCAATGCAGAAACATTGACTGTCCTGGTCTACTGTCCTGGTCTACTGTCCTGGTCTACTGTCCCAATGCAGAAACATTGACTGTCCTGGTCTACTGTCCTGGTCTACTGTCCTGGTCTACTGTCCCAATGCAGAAACATTCACTGTCCTGGTCTACTGTCCTGGTCTACTGTCCCAATGCAGAAACATTCACTGTCCTGGTCTACTGTCCTGGTCTACTGTCCTGGTCTACTGTCATAATGCATAAACATTCACTGTCCTGGTCTACCGTCCTGGTCTACTGTCCTGGTCTACTGTCCTGGTCTACTGTCCTGGTCTACTGTCCTGGTCTACTGTCCTGGTCTACTGTCATAATGCAGAAACATTCACCGTCCTGGTCTACTGTCCTGGTCTACTGTCCTGGTCTACTGTCCTGGTCTACTGTCATAATGCAGAAACATTCACTGTCCTGGTCTACTGTCCTGGTCTACTGTCCTGGTCTACTGTCCTGGTCTACTGTCATAATGCAGAAACATTCACCGTCCTGGTCTACCGTCCTGGTCTACCGTCCTGGTCTACCGTCCTGGTCTACCGTCCTGGTCTACCGTCCTGGTCTACCGTCCTGGTCTACTGTCGTCTTGAATCCACTTAACACACTTACCTGTCCGTCTGTGGTGAGCACCATCCTATTAATTAGCATTCACTTTAGGACCTGTCTGAATCTCACTGACATTGCGGTCATAGTCTTTTTCGGTCAGTGACACAAAAGGACTACAGGTCTACGGACAACTACAGACAGACCGTCTGTGGTTCTGTCTGTAACAGTCATCTGAGCCACAACAGATGGAGGAGCAAAGCTGAAACAGCGTCGACTTTTTACACATCACACTGTGCGGTCAGGACTCGGAACAAAGCTCACGTCTCCCTCTCTCACCAAGCTCACTTGACAACGAGGCTCACACCACTCACAGACGGGGAGACGGACACACCGGGAGAGACAGAGACACACGGGGGAGAGACACGGGGGGAGACACACGGGGGGAGACACAGAGACACACGGGGGGAGACACAGAGACACACGGGGGGAGAGACACAGAGACACACGGGGGAGAGACACAGAGACACACGGGGGGAGAGACACAGAGACACACGGGGGAGAGACACAGAGACACACGGGGGGAGAGACACAGAGACACACGGGGGAGAGACACAGAGACACGGGGGGAGAGACACAGAGACACACGGGGGGAGAGACACAGAGACACACGGGGGGAGAGACACAGAGACACACGGGGGAGAGACACAGAGACACACGGGGGGAGAGACACAGAGACACACGGGGGGAGAGACACAGAGACACACGGGGGGAGAGACACAGAGACACACGGGGGGAGAGACAGAGACACACGGGGGGAGAGACAGAGACACACGGGGGGGGAGAGACAGAGACACACGGGGGGAGAGACAGAGACACACGGGGGGAGAGACAGAGACACACGGGGGAGAGACAGAGACGGGGGAGAGACAGAGACACACACAGGAAGACATGAGAAGGGTTTGGGGTTGGGGGGGGGGGGCTTCGCACACACACACACACACACACACACACACACACACACACACACACACACACACACACACACACACACACACACACACACACACACACAGAGAGAACCAACGAGGCCGTTCAAGTAAATAATAAAAACCTTCAAGATGGACTGACTTGAAAGGCTGGCAAACTCCGCCGATTCATCTTTAATATCATCCTGGCGCCGCTGGACCAGCCGACAGGCCCGTTGCCTTAGTAACTGGTGCATGTTGCCCTCCAGCTCCGCCACGTTGGGAACCTGAAACATACACGCCCAAACGTCACCTCCGACCTCCACAGAGAACACGCCCTGCTCAGGCTGACCGACCACCGGGAGACCTCATTGGTGCAAGGGCCCGAGAGAGACGCTTGACTGACAGGTTGACACATCCAATTGTGGCGAGAGGTGTGACTATAGACAGGAATATCAGTCAAAGTTAAATGTTGTAGTTTATTTTTCAAATCGGAGGTGTTTAGTCTGTTCATTCTAAATCTATAAAAACGGGACCATGTCCAACATCATAATTCAGGTTTCCTTCACTAAACAGTTTAAACCGTGCAGTCGAGTGAGTTTTTTTTTTATCACTAAAAAGCACTCAGCCCCCCACACCAACGAGACTCCATTGACCATCATGCATCATTCCACTAAGGAAGAGCTGAAGGAGGAAGTGAGTGTTAGGAGAGAGAGAGAGATGATGGTCAGTTTAGCTAGCAGGTTCGTCGAGGAGGAGACTCCTTCCCTCTCTGGAGTCACACCTGCTGTAGAACTAACACCAGTCAGATGTTAAGATTAAATAAAACGTTATAGTTTATGATAAATATTGTAGCGGTTAATAGTTGTAATAGAGACACTCACTATGAGGATCAGAGACATTCAGTTAAAGATCAACCAAGTGGAAGCATACTGCAACAAATAAATAGCTCTAAATTAAAAAAAGATTTTTTTTTTAAAGGCATCTCATTTAAAGCAGAAATTAAATATATTTTTTTTTACATCAAAGTTCATATCAAATTTGTTATGTTACTAATTTAAAAAAATGTTTCTTTATATTAACCCACAACGAAAGAGAAAAAAAAAAAAATCGAAGAAGAGAGGCAAAGAATCTCCCTTACCTTTTCACCGAAACACTCAAGCAAGTCTCGAACATACCCTCGCATCTCTTGCAAGAATTTATACTGTTCTGCGTCGTCATTGGATGAACCCTCGAGCCGGCGAATGGTGTTCTGAGCTGCCTCGAGTTCTTCCTGGATCTGATCGTAGCGCTTAGCATTAGCATCATGCCCCACACGCATCTGGCTCAGCCTAGAGAGAAAGAAGAAGACACACGAGACAGACCGGGTGAGTTGAGTGGATCTGAGCCTAACAGACAGACAGGAGAGAGAGGGTGACTGCTGTGAAATTAACCCACGAAGCTTGGTTTACTAACAACTGATGTGGCACTCTATTGGTCGACAGAGCTGTGATCAGGCTAACTATAAACCAGCTTTTATCAGGACTGGAGCAGAATACTGACCAAAAGACTACGGAAAAATGACTTGACATTATATTTTTAGTAACCAGTGATATGAAAGAGGGAACGGTCCCACCTTTCCATTGTCTATAATGCTAAGCTTTCGCTGAATGCTAATCCACCAAATGACAATAATGCTAAGCTTTCGCTGAATGCTAATCCACCAAATGACAATAATGCTAAGCTTTCGCTGAATGCTAATCCACCAAATACGCTAAATGGCACTGCTAATAACATACGGTGATTTGAAGAAAAATAGTTCAGATGTCATTATTTAAAATGACATTAATTTGACCATTTTAATTTCTACCTGGTAGAAAGTCGTGTAACTTCAAGACTGGAGTATTTTTATTTTATTTTAAATAATAATATTTTTTATTTGACTTAATTCAGACACTCGAGACTCATTCAAAAACCTCATTTGGGTCGCGACCAACCAGTAGAGAAGCGCTGGAGTAGAGATCTGGCAGGTACATTTTGTTACGTTACAGCCTTATTAAAAACATATACATATATATTTTTTACATCCCCCAATCTACACACAATAGCCCATAATAAAAAAAGTTTTCAAAAATAAAATGCCAGAAACACCTTATTTACAGAAGTATTCAGACCCTTTGCTAAGAGACTGGATATTGAGCTTAGGTGCTTCCTGTTTCCATTGATCATCCTTGAGATGTTTCTGCAACTTGATTGGAGTCCACCTGTGGTGAATTCAATTGATTGGACATGATTTGTAAAGGCACACACCTGTCTATATAAGGTCCCACCGTTGACAGTGCATGTCAGAGCAAAAACCAAGCCATGAGGTCGAAGGAATTGTCCGTAGGATTGTGTCGAGGCACAAATCTGGGAAGGGTACCAAAAAATGTCTGCTGCATTGAAGGTTCCCAAGAACACAGTGGCCTCCATCATTCTTAAATGGAAGAAGTTTGGAATCACCAAGACTCTTCCTAGAGCTGGCGGCCCAGCCAAACTGAGCAATTGGGGGAGAAGGGCCTTGGTCAGGGAGGTGAACAAGGACCCGATGGTCACTCTGACAGAGCTCCAGAGTTCCTCTGTGGAGATGGGAGAACCTTCCAGAAGGACAACCATCTCTGAAGCACTCTGACAATCAGGCTTATATGGTAGGGTGGCCAGACATAGCCTTTAGTGAGAAGTGGCCTCCATGACAGCCCGCTTGGAGTTTGCCAAAAGGCACCTCAGACCATGAGAAACAAGATTTTCTGGTCTGATGAAAACTAGATTTAACTATTTGGCCTGAATGTCAAGCGACACATCTGGAGAAAACCTGGCACCATCCCTACGGTGAAGCATGGTGGTAGGAGCATCCTGCTGTGGGGACATTTTTCAGCAGCAGGGGGAACGCAGGAGTGGCTTCGGGACAAGTCTCTGAATGTTCTTGACTGGCCCAGCCAGTATCCAGACTTGAACCCAATCGAACATCTCTGGAGAGACCTAAAAATAGCCGTGCAGCGACACTCCCCATCCAACCTGACAGAGTTTGAGAGGATCTGCAGAGAAGAATGAGGAGAAAGTCCCCAAATACAGGTGTGCCAAGCTTGTAGCGTCATACCCAAGAAGACTGGAGGCTGTGATCGCTGCCAAAGGTGCTTCAACAAAGTACTGAGTAAAAGGGTCTGAATACTTATGTAAATGTTTTTTATTTATAGAACAGTCTTTATGGGGTATTCTGTGGCGATTGATGAGGGGGAAAAACTACTGGATCCAATTTAGAATAAGTAATTAATTAATTAATAATAATTCAGGCTGTAACTTAACAAAATGTGGGAAAAGTGAAGGGGCTGAAGTCTCTCCAAAGGCACCGTGTCTTCCCCAGGTCAGTAGTGAAAGGTCACCGTTAGGGTCAGTAGTGAGAGGTCACCGTTAGGGTCAGTAGTGAGAGGTCACCGTTAGGGTCAGTAGTGAGAGGTCACCGTTAGGGTCAGTAGTGAGAGGTCACCGTTAGGGTCAGTAGTGTACTGGATCGGTCAGGTACCTGTCTCTGAGGCGTGTCTTGACCAGGTCAGTAGTGAAAGGTCACCGTTAGGGTCAGTAGTGAAAGGTCACCGTTAGGGTCAGTAGTGAAAGGTCACCGTTAGGGTCAGTAGTGAAAGGTCACCGTTAGGGTCAGTAGTGAAAGGTCACCGTTAGGGTCAGTAGTGAAAGGTCACCGTTAGGGTCAGTAGTGAAAGGTCACCGTTAGGGTCAGTAGTGAAAGGTCACCGTTAGGGTCAGTAGTGAAAGGTCACCGTTAGGGTCAGTAGTGAAAGGTCACCGTTAGGGTCAGTAGTGAAAGGTCACCGTTAGGGTCAGTAGTGAAAGGTCACCGTTAGGGTCAGTAGTGAAAGGTCACCGTTAGGGTCAGTAGTGAAAGGTCACCGTTAGGGTCAGTAGTGAAAGGTCACCGTTAGGGTCAGTAGTGTACTGGATCGGTCAGGTACCTGTCTCTGAGGCGTGTCTTGACCAGGTCAGTAGTGACAGGTGAGAGGTCACCGCCAGGGGCACTGTAGACCAGTGTGCAACCCTCAGGCTTGCTGCTGTAGGAGTAGGGCAGGCTGTAGGTAGAGCTGTAGGGCTGCTGGGGGTCGTAGCTGCTGCTGTGGTAGTACACGCTACCGTTGTCGTCTGGCTGGCAGGACTGGACCTACACAACAACATCATCATATCTATGGTGCGTGTGTTACCTGGGGGATGCTGGTGCGTGTGTTACCTGGGGGGGGGTGCTGGTGCGTGTGTTACCTGGGGGGATGCTGGTGCGTGTGTTACCTGGGGGGATGCTGGTGCGTGTGTTACCTGGGGGGATGCTGGTGCGTGTGTTACCTGGGGGTGCTGGTGCGTGTGTTACCGGGGGATGCTGGTGCGTGTGTTACCGGGGGTGCTGGTGCGTGTGTTACCTGGGGGGATGCTGGTGCGTGTGTTACCTGGGGGGGATGCTGGTGCGTGTGTTACCTGGGGGGATGCTGGTGCGTGTGTTACCTGGGGGGGGGGTGCTGGTGCGTGTGTTACCTGGGGGATGCTGGTGCGTGTGTTACCTGGGGGGGGGGGGGGGGGGGGTGCTGGTGCGTGTGTTTCCTGGGGGGATGCTGGTGCGTGTTTTACCTGGGGGGGTGCTGGTGCGTGTGTTACCTGGGGGGGGATGCTGGTGCGTGTGTTACCTGGGGGGTGCTGGTGCGTGTGTTACCTGGGGGGGTGCTGGTGCGTGTGTTACCTGGGGGGATGCTGGTGCGTGTGTTACCTGGGGGGATGCTGGTGCGTGTGTTACCTGGGGGATGCTGGTGCGTGTGTTACCTGGGGGATGCTGGTGCGTGTGTTACCTGGGGGGGTGCTGGTGCGTGTGTTACCTGGGGGGGGGGGATGCTGGTGCGTGTGTTACCTGGGGGATGCTGATCCCTTTGCGTATCTGCTCCTGTTCCCAGCGTGACACCTCCTCATCCTGACCTCCAGTATCCAACGCCTCGTCATCACTACCCTCTATACCTAGTAGAGGACAAAGGGAGGAGAGAGATGGAGGGGAATGTGGAGTTAGATACTGGGCCTCCAGAATGTATTCATACCCCTTGACTTATTCCACATTTTGTTGTGATACAGCTTAAAATAAAATACACAATGCCCCATAATGACATCACAATGCCCCATAATGACATCACAATGCCCCATAATGACATCACAATGCCCCATAATGACATCACAATGCCCCATAATGACAAAGTGAAAAGCTGTTTTTAGAAATGTTTGAAAATTACATCTCACACGTCCCTGAGTCAATACATGTTAGAATCAGCTTTGGCAGCGATTACAGCTGGGAGTCTTTCTGGGCCAGTCTACCAGTAGTAGTTTGGTAGTAGTAGTAGTAGTAGTATATTGGTAGTAGTAGTAGTAGTAGTAGTATATTGGTAGTAGTAGTAGTAGTAGTATATTGGTAGTAGTAGTAGTAGTAGTTTGGTAGTAGTAGTAGTTTGGTAGTAGTAGAAGTAGATTGGTAGTAGTAGAAGTAGTATTATTATTATTATTATTATTAGTAGTAGAATACTGGTAGTAGTAGTAGTAGAATACTGGTAGTAGTAGTAGTAGTATATTGGTAGTAGTAGTAGTAGTAGTATATTGGTAGTAGTAGTAGTAGTAGTAGTTTGGTAGTAGTAGTAGTTTGGTAGTAGTAGAAGTAGTTTGGTAGTAGTAGAAGTAGATTGGTAGTAGTAGAAGTAGTATTATTATTATTATTATTATTAGTAGTAGAATACTGGTAGTAGTAGTAGTAGAATACTGGTAGTAGTAGTAGTAGTATATTGGTAGTAGTAGTATATTGGTAGTAGTAGTAGTAGATTGGTGGTGGTAGTAGTAGTAGATTGGTAGTAGTAGAAGTAGTATTATTATTATTATTATTATTAGTAGTAGAATACTGGTAGTAGTAGTAGTAGAATACTGGTAGTAGTAGTAGTAGTATATTGGTAGTAGTAGTATATTGGTAGTAGTAGTAGTAGATTGGTGGTGGTAGTAGTAGTAGATTGGTGGTGGTAGTAGTAGTAGATTGGTGGTGGTAGTAGTAGTAGATTGGTGGTGGTAGTAGTAGTAGATTGGTGGTGGTAGTAGTAGTAGATTGGTGGTGGTAGTAGTAGTAGATTGGTGGTAGTAGTAGTAGATTGGTGGTAGTAGTAGTAGATTGGTGGTAGTAGTAGTAGTAGATTGGTAATAGTAGTAGATTGGTGGTAGTAGTAGTAGTAGATTGGTAATAGTAGTAGATTGGTAATAGTAGTAGATTGGTAGTAGTAGTGGATTGGTGGTAGTAGTATATCGGTAGTGTAGTAGTAGTAGTAGTAGATTGGTAGTAGCAGTGTATTGGTGGTAGTAGTATATCGGTAGTGTAGTAGTAGTAGTAGATTGGTAGTAGTAGTGGATTGGTGGTAGTAGTATATCGGTAGTGTAGTAGTAGTAGTAGATTGGTAGTAGTATATCGGTAGTGTAGTAGTAGTAGTAGATTGGTAGTAGCAGTGTATTGGTGGTAGTAGTATATCGGTAGTGTAGTAGTAGTAGTAGTAGATTGGTAGTAGCAGTGTATTGGTGGTAGTAGTATATCGGTAGTGTAGTAGTAGTAGTAGTAGATTGGTAGTAGCAGTGTATTGGTGGTAGTAGTATATCGGTAGTGTAGTAGTAGTAGTAGATTGGTAGTAGCAGTGTATTGGTGGTAGTAGTATATCGGTAGTGTAGTAGTAGTAGTAGTAGATTGGTAGTAGCAGTGTATTGGTGGTAGTAGTATATCGGTAGTGTAGTAGTAGTAGTAGATTGGTAGTAGCAGTGTATTGGTGGTAGTAGTATATCGGTAGTGTAGTAGTAGTAGTAGATTGGTAGTAGCAGTGTATTGGTGGTAGTAGTATATCGGTAGTGTAGTAGTATCCACTGAGCGTACAAAGCATTAAAACACCTGCTCTTTCCATGACAGACTGACCAGGTGAAAGCTGTTCCTTTATTGATGTCACTTGTTAAATCCACTTCAAATCAGTGACAACCGAGACATGGATTGATTCAGAGGGTGAATTGGCAAGACAAACTATTTAAGTGCCCTTGAAAGGGGTATGGTAGTTGGTGCCAGGGGTACCGGTTTGAGTGTGTCAAGAACCGCTGCTGGGTTCCTGTGGAACGCTTTCAACACCTTGTAGAATCAACATGGGCCAGCATCCCTGTGGAACGCTTTCACCTTGTAGAGTCCAGGTCCCTGACAAAATGAGGTTGTTGTGGGGGGCACAAGGAGAGGTGCCACTCGATATTGGTAAGCTGTCCTAATGTTTGATATACTCAGTGTAAATGTAACTAACCTATCTCCTCTGCTATCCTGGTCCTCTGGCTCTTGTTCTTGACTCCACTGAAGCTGATCCTCTTCTCGTCTTCGTCTTCGTCGTCGCTCCCGTCTCCCTCCTCTTCCTCCTCTCGGACCAGACGCTTCTTGGGAGTGTCCGTCTCCACCAGGGGGGCGTCGCCGCCTAGCTCCCTCGCCATCTGACGACGCTTCCTTGCCGCGTGGATGAAGGCAGCGTCTGGGATCTCACCTGGACAGGACAGAGGTCAGAGGTCAGAAAGATTAAAAAGGTGAAGATTCTTAGCATCGTGTCAGCTGCTCGTCACTTATCGTCATGGCAAACATGTTAAGACAGGAGGACAGGTCAGAGGTCAGGAGTCAGTAAGATTAAACATGTTAAGACAGGAGGCCAGGTCAGAGGTCAGGAGTCAGTAAGATTAAACATGGTAAGACAGGAGGCCAGGTCAGAGGTCAGGAGTCAGTAAGATTAAACATATTGAGACAGGAGGCCAGGTCAGAGGTCAGGAGTCAGTAAGATTAAACATGTTGAGACAGGAGGCCAGGTCAGAGGTCAGGAGTCAGTAAGATTAAACATGTTGAGACATATCAAGGAGTTGACGTGATGGCAGTGGAGTTTTTTGGGACATTAACACCCTACGGAATGCGGGTAGATATTTTGTCATTGGTGGGTAGAATGTCCACTTCACCATCCTCATTGGCGGAGGGGGGGGGGGTCACAAAAGAGCATTATGGGAACAGATTTATTTATTTCCAATCCAAAGAACACATAGTACAGTGAGATTTTGTCCTTGTGTTTTTGGGGGGTTGTGGGGGGGCTAGTTACATCGTTCTGTTCACACACAAACTAGGTCGTTTTTTTCCCAATGTTTGTTTGAGTTCGCCGTCTTCTGCCTAGCAAGGAGCAGTTTTTTCCATTCATATCTATATATATATATATATATATATCTATCTATATATATATATCTATATATATCTATATCTATATCTATATATATTCCGTCCATAGTTTTTATGCATATCACGACAACTGTGATGGACACAGGACATTTCGGTACAATTATAATAAACGCAGACAGATGTTCAACAGGGTGGGATCTTTCTGTATCGGTAAAATGAATTATCATTTATTTATTTATTTATTTAAGAAACACGTGCCACATAGCACATGGGAAAACGGTGATAATTTCTGTTAATTCATTCCAACCAAAACCGACCTCAAAAAGCTCTAATTGCTCAGCACTACAAGGTGATCTAACATCGACATGTTAGAAAAAACGTCGTCGGTTGATCATCTTTAAAAAGTCAGCGATGAGATAAGAAATGATTACGTCGGTTCTCCCCACAGTTGGACAGTTGAGAGTAAGTAGTCCCCAGCAAGGAAAAATGACCATAGCTCAACGTGTCAGCCTCTACTAAGGCTGAGAAACACTTCTCTACCTGAACGCGTTAATGTAGCCTGACAGTAGCTTGGTGGTTAGAGTGGAGGGGCGGGGTGGCAGGTACTCTAGTGGTTAGAGTGGAGGGGCGGGGTGGCAGGTACTCTAGTGGTTAGAGTGGAGGGGCGGCAGGTAGACTAGTGGTTTGAGTGGAGGGGAGGCAGGTAGCCTAGTGGTTAGAGTGGAGGGGCGGCAGGTAGCCTAGTGGTTAGAGTGGAGAGGCGGCAGGTAGCCTAGTGGTTAGAGTGGAGGGGCGGCAGGTAGCCTAGTGGTTAGAGTGGAGAGGCGGCAGGTAGCCTAGTGGTTAGAGTGGAGGGGCGGCAGGTAGCCTAGTGGTTAGAGTGGAGGGGCGGCAGGTAGCCTAGTGGTTAGAGTGGAGGGGTGGCAGGTAGCCTAGTGGTTAGAATGGAGGGGCGGCAGGTAGCCTAGTGGTTAGAGTGGAGGGGCGGCAGGTACCCTAGTGGTTAGAGTGGAGGACCAGTAACCGAAAAGTTGCTGGATCGAATCCCTAAGGTAAAAATCTGTCATTCTGACCCGGAGAACAAGGCAGTTAACCCACTGTTTCCTGGGCGACGTGGGTGTCGATTAAGGCAGCCCCCCCTCACGCACCTCTCCGATTCAGAGGGGTAAATGTGATAGACACATTTCAGTTGAAGCCATGCAGTTGTAGAACTGACTAGGTATCCCCCACTTATAGAGGGACCAGGGTTTAATTAGGGAAATCTCCTCCATCACCCCGGGTCCTGGTGTTTGCCTCAGACTAATACAACTGTTGACAGACTGCCGTCACCTGTCGACCAGGGCCCAAAGCGAACAGAGTGTCATTTCAGGAAACCATCATCATTACCTGGACGCAGGGTGCTGAGCGTGGACAAGGTGCTGGTGTTTGAGAAGGCTCCGGCTGCAGTTGTCGTGGGAGTCTTGGAGGCGAGGCTCGGCCTTTCTGTCTTCGGCTCCTGTTCATCAGTGCTGTCCACTTCCATCTCCTCCTCTCCTTGCTCACTGCCTGCCCTGCTGGCAGGCTCCTCTTTAATGGAGGCCAGGGGCTGGGGCCACACGTCTGGAGAGAGGGGGGGGGGACACACAGCATGTTAACACACATACATTAATACACACTGCATGGTAACACACAGATTTGCTTATAATTCTGTGGCATTATTTTATAGTATGAATAAATACAATTGACCAAAGCTGAATAAAATACAAATTAATAAAATGTTCAATGATTTGTGGGAGTGTGCACATGCGTAACAGGCATATAACTGGCATACTACTCTGTGTTGAGCAGAAACAGGTCCTCCTAAATGCTTAATTTAGAGTTATTAGTGTAACTTTAGTTGTTCTATAAGTGTTGGGCTATATGTTTTGATGTTTAATACATTGTAAGGCTGCATGATGAGACTAATGAGGAGTTGAAAAAAGTCGCTTGAAAAGGCATGAAGCTCTGCTTTGTTTAGTTTTTTTTGCGCAGGCTGTGAACACACTTCATCAATCTCTCGTTCACAATTTGACAAGCACTTTATAATGCCTCGAATTTCAGTGGCATTCCATTTGTAGCCGTAATGCACCCTAAACATGCCTTCTTGCGGCTGTGTTGTGCTCTTCTCCCCGAGTGTGCAGCGCAATCCGAAGCATCTCTCTCACACACACACACACACACACACACACACACACAGCTCTCAGTCACGTGATGGGGTCTTTCTGACAGGCTAAGAGTTAAGACAGACAAAACGAAGCGCGTCCTTATCCAACTCCGAGGTGCATATCGAAGATATTGGAAGAACTGTCCGCCTTTTCACTTTTCGTCCTCCAACCAGAACAACAAAAGCACTAACCTATGTCAATAGTACCTATCCCCCCCCAATAGTACAAATAGTACCTATCCCCCCCCAATAGTACAAATAGTACCTATCCCCCCCAATAGTACAAATAGTACCTATCCCCCCCCCAATAGTACAAATAGTACCTATCCCCCCCAATAGTACAAATAGTACCTATCCCCCCCAATAGTACAAATAGTACCTATCCCCCACCCCCCAAATAGTACCTATCCCCCACCCCCCAAATAGTACCTATCCCCCACCCACCCCCAAATAGTACCCACCCCCCAATAGTACAAAACGGTACCCACCCCCCCCAATAGTACAAATCGGTACCCATCCCCCAATAGTACAAATAGTACCTATCCCCCCCAATAGTACAAATAGTACCTATCCCCCATAGTACAAATAGTACCTATCCCCCATAGTACAAATAGTACCTATCCCCCCCATAGTACAAATAGTACCTATCCCCCATAGTACAAATAGTACCTATCCCCCCCCCCATAGTACAAATAGTACCTATCCCCCAATAGTACAAATAGTACCTATCCCCCACCCCTCAATAGTACAAATAGTACCTATCCCCCACCCCCTCAATAGTACAAATAGTACCTATCCCCCACCCCTCAATAGTACAAATAGTACCTATCCCCCAATAGTACAAATAGTACCTATCCCCCCCAATAGTACAAATAGTACCTATCCCCCACCCCCTCAATAGTACAAATAGTACCTATCCCCCACCCCCCAAATAGTACCTATCCCCCCAATAGTACAAATAGTACCTATCCCCCCAATAGTACCGCTACCCCCCCAATAGTACAAAACGGTACCCATCCCCCACCCCCCAATAGTACAAAACGCCACCCACCCCCCCCCACCCCCCAATAGTACAAAACGCTACCCATCCCCCAATAGTACAAAACGCTACCCATCCCCCAATAGTACAAAACGCTACCCATCCCCCCAATAGTACAAAACGCTACCCATCCCCCCAATAGTACAAAACGCTACCCACCCCCCCAATAGTACAAAACGCTACCCACCCCCCCCAATAGTACAAAACGCTACCCATCCCCCCAATAGTACAAAACGCTACCCATCCCCCCCAATAGTACAAAACGCTACCCATCCCCCCCCAATAGTACAAAACGCTACCCATCCCCCAATAGTACAAAACGCTACCCACCCCCCAATAGTACAAAACGCTACCCATCCCCCCCAATAGTACAAAACGCTACCCACCCCCTCCCCAATAGTACAAAACGCTACCCACCCCTCCAATAGTACAAAACGCTACCCATCCCCCAATAGTACAAAACGGTACCCATCCCCCCAATAGTACAAAACGGTACCCATCCCCCAATAGTACAAAACGGTACCCATCCCCCATAGTACAAAACGGTACCCATCCCCCAATAGAACAAAACGGTACACATCCCCCCCAATAGTACAAAACGTACCTACCCCCCAATAGCACCTATCCCCCAATAGCACCTATCCCCCAATAGCACCTATCCCCCCAATAGCACCTATCCCCCAATAGTACCTATCCCCCCAATAGTACCTATCCCCCCAATAGTACCTATCCCCCCAATAGTACCTATCCCCCCAATAGTACCTATCCCCCCCAATAGTACCTATCCCCCCCCAATAGTACCTATCCCCCCCAATAGTACCTATCCCCCAATAGTACCTATCCCCCCCACCCAATAGTACAAAAGTCGACCTATTCTGTACGAGAAATAAATATTCCAAACATCGTCTGGGACAGTTGTGGGATGCGCTACATCCCAAATTAATTCAACCACTAGCATTAAAAACAAAACAGTTTTACCCAATGAGGCTGATACAACAGATCAGAACAATGAGCTTAAAATGTTGATAAACTGCTAGGATATTTCCCCACATTATAAGCGTAGCAATGCGAACATGATAGTAGGATATAAGCGCGAATGTTCGAGTAGCGAAAAACACCATTATCAAAAGTGACCGCAAATAAGATATCAAATAAGATATTTAATATCTTATTTAATATCTTATTTAATATCTTATTTAATATCTTATTTAATAAGATATTAAACAAGATATTAAATAAGATATTAAATAAGATATTAAATAAGATATTAAATAAGATATTAAATAAGATATTAAATAAGATATTAAATAAGATATTAAACAAGATATTAAATAAGATATCAAATAAGATATCAAATAAGATATCAAACAAGATATTAAACAAGATATTAAATAAGATATCAAATAAGATATCAAATAAGATATCAAATAAGATATCAAATAAGATATTAAATAAGATATCAAATAAGATATCAAATAAGATATCAAATAAGATATCAAATAAGATATCAAATAAGATATCAAATAAGATATCAAATAAGATATCAAATAAGATATCAAATAAGATATTAAATAAGATATCAAATAAGATATTAAATAAGATATTAAATAAGATATCAAATAAGATATTAAATAAGATATTAAATAAGATATTAAATAAGATATTACATAAGATATTAAACAAGATATTAAATAAGATATTACATAAGATATTACATGAGATATTACATGTGATGCTCTATTATAAAGGTGCATTTTAATGGTAGGAATTATCTTCCCCAAATGTTGAAACTCACACGTACGTGTCTTATATATGTATATGTATATATATGCCAGTTAGGCTAAACACCCCCTGTAAAGCCGATTACTGTGCTCCATTTTAAGAAATTATTTGACCACTTGTGTGATACTAACCTTATTAAAAGATATAGGACTATGGGCTAGGCTACATGAGGTGTGATACTAACCTTATTAAAACATATAGGACTATGGGCTAGGCTACATGAGGTGTGATACTAACCTTATTAAAACATACAGGCCTATGGACTAGACTACATGAGGTGTGATACTAACCTTATAGGACTATGGGCTAGGCTACATGAGGTGTGATACTAACCTTATTAAAACCTATTATTATGAGGTGTGATACTAATATAGGACTATGGGCTAGACTACATGAGGTGTGATACTAACCTTATAGGACTATGGGCTAGGCTAGGCTATGAGGTGTGATACTAACCTTATAGGACTATGGGCTAGACTACATGAGGTGTGATACTAACCTTATAGGACTATGGGCTGAGGTGTGATACTACATGAGGTGTGATACTAACCTTATAGGACTATGGGCTAGACTACATGAGGTGTGATACTAACCTTATAGGACTATGGGCTAGACTACATGAGGTGTGATACTAACCTTATAGGACTATGGGACTAGACTACATGAGGTGTGATACTAACCTTATAGGACTATGGGCTAGGCTACATGAGGTGTGATACTAACCTTATAGGCCTATGGGCTAGGACTACATGAGGTGATACTGATACTATGGGCTAACCATGAGGTGTGATACTAATTAAATAGGACTATGGGCTAGATACATGAGGTGTGACATATAGGCCTATGGGCTAGACTACATGAGGTGTGATACTAACCTTATAGGACTATGGGCTAGACTACATGAGGTGTGATACTAACCTTATAGGACTATGGGGACTACATGAGGTGTGATACTAACCTTATTAAAACATATAGGACTATGGGCTAGACTACATGAGGTGTGATACTAACCTTATAGGATACATGAGTGTGATACTAACCTTATAGGACTATGGGCTAGACTACATGAGGTGTGATACTAACCTTATTACTAGGACTACATGAGGTGTGATACTAACCTTATAGGACTATGGACTAGACTACATGAGGTGTGATACTAACCTTATAGGACTATGGGCTAGACTACATGAGGTGTGATACTAACCTTATAGGACTATGGACTGAGATACTAACATGACTATGGTGTACATGAGGTGTGATACTAACCTTATAGGACTATGGGCTAGGCTACATGAGGTGTGATACTAACCTTATAGGACTATGGGCTAGGCTACATGAGGTGTGATACTAACTAGACTACATGAGGTGTGATACTAACCTTATAGGACTATGGACTAGACTACATGAGGTGTGATACTAACCTTATAGGACTATGGGCTAGACTACATGAGGTGTGATACTAACTAGACTACATGAGGTGTGATACTAACCTTATAGGACTATGGACTAGACTACATGAGGTGTGATACTAACCTTATAGGACTATGGGCTAGACTACATGAAACTAACCTTATAGGACTATGGGCTAGACTACATGAGGTGTGATACTAACCTTATAGGACTATGGGCTAGGCTACATGAGGTGTGATACTAACCTTATTAAAACATATAGGACTATGGGCTAGGCTACATGAGGTGTGATACTAACCTTATTAAAACATATAGGACTATGGGCTAGGCTACATGAGGTGTGATACTAACCTTATAGGACTAGACTACATGAGGTGTGATACTAACCTTATAGGACTATGGGCTAGACTACATGAGGTGTGATACTAACTATACTACATGAGGTGTGATACTAACCTTATAGGACTATGGGCTAGACTACATGAGGTGTGATACTAACCTTATAGGACTATGGGCTAGACTACATGAGGTGTGAGACTATGATTCGAACTAGTCTCTAAGAAAGGCATAGTTTCCTAATGCTGGGCATCATTCACAAGTGAAAGGCTAATATTATCGGACTACACCAGATTTCATCTGGTCTTTACATACACTAAATAATGTGTGTGACATTATGAATTGTGCCTTTCTGTATATATATATTTCGGTATACTTGGGCTAAAATGTTTGTTTTGTCTACTGCCATTTACTGTGTGTTTGTATTCTCATTGTTGAATTGTCCAGAAGGAACCAGGGGGCGGCAGGTAGCGTAGTGGTTAGTGCGTTGGGGCTTGTAACCGAAAGGTTGCTGGATCGAATCCCCAAGCTCTGCCCCATGAACAAGGCAGTTAACCCACCGTAGGCCGTCATTGTAAATAAGAATTTGTTCTTAACTGACTTGCTTTGTTAATAAATGTTTTCTTAAAGTAAGCATTTCGTAGGATGAGGTATCCCATGCATATGGCCTATATACACACACAAAACTAATAAAAACGCAGGTATTTCCAGACATTATATAAAGAGAATAAATTTAAGCAACAAAAAATTGTCTGAGTGGATTTCCTGACAGATGCATAGATTTGAACAGGGGACTGGTGTGTATTGGTGAATGTTATATCCCTACACACACACACACACACAAATGAACACACAAGATGAGCAACCACATACGATAGGCGCGCGCGCACACACACACACACACAGGTACAGGTGTGATGTCTTACCGGTGTTGGGCTCTGGTTTAACATAGCACACCTTCTCCAGATCCTCCTTGTATTCTTTCTTCAGTTGCTTCACGATCTTCTTGCTGTGGTTGGACTTCTTTACTCGGAACACCTCGGCCTCGTCTGAGAGAGAGATTAGATCACCTCCGCGTGAACGACGAAACAATCATTGATTGGATGAATTGGAATTGGAAGCAACCAATGGCTGTTAACTAGTTAACTTATGTTGTTTACAACCGTGAATCTGCTAGCTATTACTGTGACTGACATTAGTTAACTTAGGTAGAAACTTTGACAATGTCAAAATTGTCAACACTTCCAATAGGTGAGCTCGGGAATCACAGTATTGAATCAAGAGGCCACTTTATTAACGTTAGGTAGATACATATCCGCTGAAACAGTTAACCAGTTAGTTAGCTAGTGAAAGTGAACTAACTAGTTGGATTAACTAACTCACGTTACCGGTAATCAGTTCACTAACGTTAACTTTACCTTCGTCGTCGTCAAAGCTCAGCAAACTGGCTTTCGGGGGTTCCCCTACATCCCGAGTTTTCTTTTCCTTCTTTACGGCCTTTGACTGAAACCCGTTGCCGTGGTGCAGGTCCACGTTAACCCCGGACAAGGTGTCTGCGTTGGCGGCATCGAGCACCGGGATATCCTCGGCGAAAGGCCCGCATGGCGGCTGACTTTCTTCTTTCTCGTCCTCGTCCGACTCATTTCTCCGTCTTAAATTAGATCTCTTTGCTTTTTTAAACATGTTTGCTACTTACCCCGAAACAAATTAAGCTATATCGGGTAAACACACGACAGCATATTAATTAAAATGCTACGAAGCGGGTAAAATATGCTCTGCAGCGGAAGGCAGCCATTTTGTTTTTAGCCACCGGAAGTGCCCTTATTTTTATTCTATCAAATAATTACAGAAAAGCGAGAAATAGCAATGGCGTTTTTTTGTAGGCACTAACTGCACCATGGACAATGCCTATTGGGGAAATTAAGGTTTTTAGTTTTAAAAAAAATAATAAACGCCGATAAAAAAAAAGTCTGTGGTAAAACAGGTTTAGGATATCTTATATACGTTTTGTTGAGTAAGATAATCACTTGCTTTGTGTCCCATGCCAATAAAACCATTTGAATTGAATACATTTATCAGCTAACGTCACTTTTTTGTGAATTATATTATAAAATAAAAGCAACGGCTTCATATTTCATGAATGTAATGTTAACAGAATGCTCTTATCTCGTAAAACAAAACGTATACATATCTCCTCAGATCTTTCTTTCGCCATGTATTCCGAAACCTCATTCTTTCCACATAAATGTTTCCCGTAGCGATGGCGCTTAACGAACCAGAGGTAACACATTTCCGTGTTTTAGGACTACAAGCCGGCGATGCCGCATTCAGAACAACTGGGAAGTCGAAAAAATACAGGTAAAATCCTGACGTCAGTGATCTTCAGGTTCGGAGCTCTAGAAATAGGTCAGAATTCCCAACTTGGAATTCGAGTTAGATGACCCTTCAAATCGATTTTTCCCAAATCGGAGCTCGTTGTTTTTTTTGTTTTTTTAGTTACCAGTTCTTTTGAACGCGGCATGAGTGTACCACCCGTAAATGGTTCCAATCGTTTTTCCACAATTACTTTTTCCGTTGGGGATTTACATTTTGTTTACTTAACCTTTGTTTAACTAGGCAGGTCAGTTTTAAGAACAAAATCTTATTTACAATGACGGCCTACCCCGGCCAAACCCAGACGACGCTGGGCCAGCCTGGATTCGAACTAGGGTGTCTGTAGTGACGCCTTTACCACTGAGATACTGCGCCACATTTTACAACTACTTCATATAAGCAGTGCTGATTTTAGCAAAGCCACTACACAACACTAAACAATACATTAATTGCACTATAATGGTGACAAACCGTGCCCACAAACTGTTAGGGCCTACATATAGCTGTTCTAACAGCAGTTCCAACATCTTACCACTTCTACACCTGGCTATCAGCGGAGACTGGTCAGTCAGCGAAACAGTTCATTCAGCCTCATTTACTGCCTTGAAGAAAAGCATAGCTGATATGGTGGCTTGCTTAAATAGATGTGGTTTCTGCTGACAATTGAGATGTACAAACTATGGCATAAGGGGATGACAAGGGAATGATGAGTGGATAAGAGGCTATCCATCATTTAGATTAAGACATTAATGAGCGAGCTAAGACGGACATAGTCAATATCACTATGTGTTCAGCACTTTTGGAATGTACAGTGACAGAATGCAGAACATGGGCTGCTCTTACAGTATTTTCCCTGTACACCAAGTCAGAACAGTAGGATAAATAAAGGGGGCATATACAGTTGGAGTTGGAAGTTTAAATACACCTTAGCCAAATACATTTAAACTCAGTTTTTCACAATTCAGAATAATAGTAGAGTTTGAGTTTATTTTTATTTTTTACAGGGACAGTGCACATTAACGTTTCATTAAAAGTGTCGGTTTTAGCCAACAGGCTCATTTTCAACTGCAGTCCCTGGGCAGGTTTTTAAAAACAATTACAATACAGACAATCAATGAGCAGTGAGCATACACAGAGCAACAGAGGACCATGCTTCAGGAGCCCTAGGACCATGCCTCAGGACTACTTGGACTGATGACTCCTTGCTGTCCCCAGTCCACCTGGCCGTGCTGCTGCTCCAGTTTCAACTGTTCTGCCTGCGGCTATGGAACCTTGACCTGTTCACCGGACATGCTACCTGTCCCAGACCTGCTGTTTTCAACTCACTCTCTAAAGATAGCAGGAGCGGTAGAGATACTCTGAATGATCGGCTATGAAAAGCCAACTGACATTTACTCCTGAGGTGCTGACCGGTTGCACCCTCGACAACCACTGTGATTATTATTATTTGACCCTGCTGGTCATCTATGAACATTTGAACATCTTGGCCATGTTCTGTTAGACTCTCCACCCGGCACAGCCAGAAGAGGACTGGCCACCCCTCATAGCCTGGTTCCTCTCTAGGTTTCTTCCTAGGTTCTGGCCTTTCTAGGGAGTTTTTCCTAGCCACCGTGCTTCTACACCTGCATTGCTTGCTGTTTAGGGTTTTATGCTGGGTTTCTGTACAGCACTTTGTGACATCAGCTGATGTAAGAAGGGCTTTATAAATACATTTGATTGATTGATTGATTGATTGATTGATTGATTGATTGATTGATTGATAGGACAAGCAAGACATAGCATGAAGACAGAGCAACATAGAACAAAAAGCAACAAGACAAAACCCATAAAAGCAACAGAATGTTTGCACACCCCACAAGCTACAGACAACAGACAACATGGAAAGCAGCAATACACAGCTAGGGACCATGTTCACAAATCTGATTGACCTTTAGCCATGTCTTTGTGTTTTTTGTGAAAGTGTGATATGTGATGCAGTTATGTGTGTCTGATGGCAGTGTATTCCAGACATGGGAAGCTCTCACAGAGAAAGCAGATTTACTAAAGGTGCTTTTCCTTAAGGGAACTATACAGTCACCTCTCATGGCAGACCTTGTGGATCTGCTGCCATATGTTTGGGTTTTCTGTTTAACAGAAGTACTGAGTGGAGGGGGAGGAGCCAGGCCATTCAGGATCTTGAATACAAGACATGCGTTGGTGTATTGCACAAGATTTTCCCAACTCAGGAGCTCATGCTGAATAGGTTTTAATGTTGTACAGCAAGCTTGGGCCCAACTAGTCAAACAGTATGTTAAGTGGGGAGTATCATAGATTTGAAGTACAGTTTTGCTACCTCTGTAGTCAAATTAGCTAGGTTGAATTTGGTTATTTGAATGCCCTTTTTCACCTGCTTTTTAAAAGAGAGGTTGGAATCAAGTCATGCCAAGGGACTTAAAATCAGATACCACCTGGAGCTTCTCCCCTGACACATAGACATCTGGCTCAGTAGCATCTGTTGCCCTCTTTGTGAAGAACATGCAAACAGTTTTTTTCACATTGAGATGCAAACACGAGTCACTGAGCCACTTTGTAACCTGGACCATTACAGTAGTGAGTTCTTGTGCAGCTTGTTGTTTGCTCTTTGCACATATATCACTGTATCATCTGCATACATTTGAACTTCAGACCCAGTACAGACAGAAGGCAGATCATTAATGTACAGGCTGAACAGGAGGGGCCCCAGTATTGACCCTTGGGGCACGCCCACATCATAGCTAAGAGTGGGCAACAGCTCATTGCTCACTCTGACACACTGAGTTCTGCCTTCGAAGTATGATTTCATCCATCTCAAGGCATCGGGGGAAAAGTTGAACTTGGATAATTTTGTGATGAGAACCTCATGGTTAACAGTATCAAAAGCCTTCCTTAGGTTCCAGAAACACAGCCCCAACAACGCCCCCTTTGTCCATCCTGGACTTCACATTTTCCAGAAGAAAGCAGTTGGCCGTTTCTGTGGAGTGTTTCGCTCTGAAGCCAAACTGCATGGAGTGTGATGTGAATGGGCTGTTGTTGAGGTGGGCAATCAGTTCTTCTGCTACACACTTTTCAACAACCTTCGACACCACTGGTAGTATAATAATGGGCCTGTAGTTACTCACGTCAGCAAGGTCACCCGATTTAAAGATGGCCGTTATTATGGCCGACTTCCATACCCTTGGAAACACCCCTCTGACCAATAGATGTGTTGGTGACCTTAGTAATGGGGCCAATGAGTGACTCTTTGTAGTTGTTAAGAAAGGTAGAGTCCATCCCAAACACATCTTTGGCTTTAGAGTTCTTTAGTGAGCTAATCAGAGAGAATGATTTATTTCATCACATTCCAATTGGGTCAGAAGTTAACATATACTCAATTAGTATTTGGTAGCATTGGGTCAAACATTTTGCGGAGCCTCTCACAAGCTTCCCACAATAAGTTGGGTGAACTTTGGCCCATTCCTCCTGACAATGCTGGTGTAACTGAGTCAGGTTTGTAGGCCTCCTTGCTCGCACACACTTTTTCAGTTCTGCCCACAAATGTTCTATAGGATTGAGGTCAGGGCTTTGGAATGGCCACTCCAATTTTGTGAAGTGCTCCAGTCCCTCCTGCAGCAAAGAACCCCCACAGCATGATGCTGCCACCCCCGTGCATCATGGTTGGGATGGTGTTCTTCGGCTTGCAAGCCTCCCCCTTTTCCCTCCAAACATAACAATGGTCATTATGGCCAAACAGTTCTATTTTATTTCATCAGACCAGAGGACATTTCTCCAAAAAGTATGATCTTTGTTCCCATGTGCAGTTGCAAACCGTAAACCTGCTTTTTGAAGCGGTTTTGGAGCAGTGGCTTCTTCCTTGCTGAGCGGCCTTTCAGGTTATGTCGATATAGGACTCATTTTACTGTGGATATAGATACTTTTGTACCCGTTTCCTCCAGCATCTTCCCCAGGTCCTTTGCAGTTGTTCTGGGATTTATTTGCACTTTTCGCACCAAAGTCTGTTCATCTCTAGGAGACAGAACGTGTCTCCTTCCTGAGTGGTATGACGGCTGCGTGGTCCCATGGTGTTTATACTTGCGTACTATTGTTTGTACAGTTGAACGTGGTACCTTCATGCGTTTGCAAATTGCTCCCAAGAATGAACCAGACTTGTGGAGGTCTACATTTTTTTTCTGAGGTCTTGGCTGATTTCTTTTGATTTTCCTATGACGTCAAGCAAAGAGGCGCTGAGTTTGAAGGTAGGCCTTTAATTACATCCACAGGTACGCCTCCAATTGACTCAAATTATGTATATTAGCCTATCAGAAGCTTCTAAAGCCATGACATCACTTTCTGGAATTTAAAGGCACAGTCAACTAGTGTATGTGAACACTTAGTATTATTTTCTTAGCTACAGTATACACATCTCCCTGGCATATTACATCATCATGCAGCAGCATAGAATACATGTGTGGACTCACCTTGTTGTGATGTGCTCACTTGAACAGGAAGGTGGAGGGGCGGTCCTCCGTGGGAAAATGGTGTCATCAAAGGAAGGGAAAGAGAAAGATTTTCAATTCCTAGTTGGATTACCATTCAGGTTTAACACTTCTGGTTAGAGTCTGTAGCTTCAAATGTTTGTGATGGTGCCATGAGAGCAGGTCAGCAGTGGTGAATACCATCTCTGTGCTTGCAGAGCCACTGGGGATGCTAAACACCCTTCGGGCCACTCTTGTCATGCCGGGCAACTCTGACCCTACGAAGTCCGGAGTCTGCTCGTATTCAACTCTGACCCTACGAAGTCCGGAGTATGCTGGTACTCAACTCTGACCCTACGAGATCCGGAGTCTGCTGGTATTCAACTCTGACCCTACGAAGTCCGGAGTCTGCTGGTATTCACCTCTGACCCTACGAGGTCCGGAGTCTGCTGGTATTCAACTCTGACCCTACGAGGTCCGGAGTCTGCTGGTATTCACCTCTGACCCTACGAGGTCCAGAGTCTGCTGGTATTCACCTCTGACCCTACGAAGTCCGGAGTCTGCTGGTATTCACCTCTGACCCTACGAAGTCCAGAGTCTGCTGGTATTCTGTTCCACCTGATAATGAATTGAACACACCTGGTGTCCCAGGTCTAAATAAAGCCCTGGTTAGAGAGGAACAATGAAAAAATTCAGTGGAACTGGCTTCGAGGTCCATAGTTGAGTTTGAGGGGGTAATAGAAAATAGAATGACAGTGAATTACATTTTTAAGAGATCTGGTTTTTAATTTATAAATACTTTGCTACAATAACACACTTAACGAGCCACCCACCTCGTTCCTTTCTGTTAGCATGTTCACCTAGTAAGTTTTGAATGGTAAAACACTTCACAGAAACAGAGTTTATTTAAATCCAATTAATAGAAGGAATAACTAAAAAATTATCAGTGCTCAGTAGGAGAATGCCATTTTTATGTTTTACTTTTGCCTTCTTCAGTGTGTATTCAGGTAGACCAGAGCCCTATACTACGAAGAGATAGTGAGGTAACTTTTGTTCAACTCTGAGTTCAACTCCGGTTATAAGAAAGAAGAGATAGAGTTGAACAAAAGTTACCTCACTGAGTTCAACTCCGGTTATAAGAAAGAAGAGATAGAGTTGAACAAAAGTTACCTCACTGAGTTCAACTCAGGTTATAAGAAAGTGGCTCACCTTTTATCAATTTAAATAAACTGCATTCGGAAAGTTATCGGACACTTTTCCCCACGTTGTGTTACGTTACAGCCTTCTTCTTCTTACAGCCTTCTTCTTCTTACAGCCTTCTTCTTCTTACAGCCTTCTTATTATTATAGCCTTCTTCTTACAGCCTTCTTCTTACAGCCTTCTTATTTTTACAGCCTTCTTCTTACAGCCTTCTTATTTTTACAGCCTTCTTCTTCTTACAGCCTTCTTATTTTTACAGCCGTCTTCTTACAGCCTTCTTATTTTTACAGCCTTCTTCTTCTTACAGCCTTCTTCTTACAGCCTTCTTCTAAACTCAATTTTTTTTATCCCACTCATCAATCTACTCACAATACCCCATACTGACAAAGCAAAAACATGTTTTTAGAAATATCACTTTTACATAAGTATTCAGACCCTTTATTCAGTACTTTGTTGAAGCACCTTGTATAGTGATTACAGCCTCTAATCTTCTTGGGTATGTGACGCTACAAGCTTGGCACACCTGTATTTAGGGAGTTTCTCCTCATTCTTCTCTGCAGATCTTCTCAAGCTCTGTCTCGTTGGATGGGGAGTGTTGCTGCACAGCTATTTTCAGGTCTCTCCAGAGATGTTCGATTGGGTTCAAGTCCGGGCTCTGGCTGGGTCACTCAAGGACATTCAGAGACTTGACCCGAAGCCACACCTGTTTTGTCTTGGCTGTGTGCTTAAGGTCGTTGTCCTGTTGGAAGGTGAACCTTTGCCCCAGTCTGAGGTCCTGAGCGCTCTGGAGCAGCTTTTCATCAAGGATCTCTCTGTACTTTGCTCCGTTCGTCTTTCCCTCGATCCTGACTAGTCTCCCAGTCCCTGCTGCTGAAAAACATCCCCACAGCATGATGCTTCCACCACCATGCTTCACCATAGGGATGGTGCCAGGTTTCCTCCAGACATGATGCTGCCACCACCACGCTTCACCATAGGGATGGTGCCAGGTTTCCTCCAGACATGATGCTGCCACCACCACGCTTCACCATAGGGATGGTGCCAGGTTTCTTCCAGACATGATGCTGCCACCACCATGCTTCACCATAGGGATGGTGCCAGGTTTCTTACAGACATGATGCTGCCACCACCATGCTTCACCATAGGGATGGTGCCAGGTTTCCTCCAGACATGATGCTACCACCACCATGCTTCACCATAGGGATGGTCCCAGGTTTCCTCCAGACATGATGCTGCCACCACCATGCTTCACCATAGGGATGGTGCCAGGTTTCCTCCAGACATGATGCTGCCACCACCATGCTTCACCATAGGGATGGTGCCAGGTTTCCTCCAGGCGTAACGCCTGAGAAAAGAAACAAGTCATTTCCGGGAGACTACTTCTTCCGGGTCACCGTCACCAAGCTCATCGGTTCTAGCAGACCGTGAGGATGTCTATACAGTACCAACCTCTAATTATCTCAAACCCTACCGTGTGCTTCCCTCCTGGCCACTTCATGGGGCCTCGTACGGCTGGGGAGCAATCAGACCCAATTAGTCTTTGCCGGAGGACCCGTCGTGACCTGGCACGTCCAGCAGAGGGAGCCACCTGCCGCGTGACGGAGACTCCATTTGTCACCAGGCCTCGCAGTACGCCACAACACTTAAATATGATATTCATAGGGAATTGTGTATAGTTATGACATCATACTAGCACACTGAACAATGCCTGGGATTTACTGTGTCTCTCTTGGGCTTCTAATGCATTTTTCTTCTTCTAGAGCTGTACTCAGTCTGGGTCCGGGGAACCAGCTTAGAAAGTAGCAGGGCTATGTAAGGCTGTTACACCAGCACAGAGGACCCCCCCAACTAGAATGGTAGCATCTCTCTCTAGCCCCCCTAACTAGAAATGGTAGCTTCTCTCTAGCCCCCCCAACTAGAATGGTAGCATCTCTCTCTAGCCACCCCCCCAACTAGAACGGCAGCATCTCTCTAGCCCCCCAACTAGAACAGTAGCATCTCTCTAGCCCCCCCCAACTAGAATGGTAGCATCTCTCTAGCCCCCCCCCCAACTAGAACGGCAGCATCTCTCTAGCCCCCCCAACTAGAACAGTAGCATCTCTCTCTAGCCCCCCCAACTGGAATGGTAGCATCTCTCTCTAGCCCCCCCCAACTAGAACGGTAGCATCTCTCTCTAGCCCCCCCAACTAGAACGGTAGCATCTCTCTCTAGCCCCCCAACTAGAACGGTAGCATCTCTCTAGCCCCCCAACTAGAACGGTAGCATCTCTAGCCACCCCCCCCAACTAGAACGGTAGCATCTCTCTAGCCCCCCAACTAGAACGGTAGCATCTCTCTCTAGCCCCCCCAACTAGAACGGTAGCATCTCTCTCTAGCCCCCCCAACTAGAACGGTAGCATCTCTCTAGCATCTCTAGCCCCCCAACTAGAACGGTAGCATCTCTCTAGCCCCCCCCCCAACTAGAACGGTAGCATCTCTCTAGCCCCCCAACTAGAACGGTAGCATCTCTCTAGCCCCCCCCAACTAGAACGGTAGCATCTCTCTAGCCCCCCCAACTAGAACGGTAGCATCTCTCTAGCCCCCCGGTAGCCCCCAACTAGAACGGTAGCATCTCTCTCTAGCCCCCCAACTAGAACGGTAGCATCTCTCTAGCCCCCCCCAACTAGAACGGTAGCATCTCTCTAGCCCCCCCCAACTAGAACGGTAGCATCTCTCTAGCCCCCCCAACTAGAACGGTAGCATCTCTCTAGCCCCCCCCCCAACTAGAACGGTAGCATCTCTCTAGCCCCCCCCAACTAGAACGGTAGCATCTCTCTCTAGCCCCCCCAACTAGAACGGTAGCATCTCTCTCTAGCCCCCCAACTAGAACGGTAGCATCTCTCTAGCCCCCCAACTAGAACGGTAGCATCTCTCTCTAGCCCCCCAACTAGAACGGTAGCATCTCTCTAGCCCCCCCAACTAGAACGGTAGCATCTCTCTAGCCCCCCCCCCAACTAGAACGGTAGCATCTCTCTAGCCCCCCCCAACTAGAACGGTAGCATCTCTCTAGCCCCCCAACTAGAACGGTAGCATCTCTCTAGCCCCCCCCCAACTAGAACGGTAGCATCTCTCTAGCCCCCCCCAACTAGAACGGTAGCATCTCTCTAGCCCCCCCCAACTAGAACGGTAGCATCTCTCTCTAGCCCCCCCCAACTAGAACGGTAGCATCTCTCTAGCC
>NC_060192.1:42073725-42078725 GCF_021184085.1 Oncorhynchus gorbuscha
TAGTTGTATGAATCTGGGGATGTATCCTAGTCTAGTTGTATGAATCTGGGGATGTATCCTAGTTGTCTGGGGATGTATCCTAGTCTAGTTGTATCCTAGTCTAGTTGTATGAATCTGGGGATGTATCCTAGGCTAGTTGTATGAATCTGGGGATGTATCCTAGGCTTACTGATTGTATGAATCTGGGGATGTATCCTAGGCTTACTGATTGTATGAATCTGGGGATGTATCCTAGTCTAGTTGTATGAATCTGGGGATGTATCCTAGGCTAGTTGTGAATCTGGGGATGTATCCTAGGCTAGTTGTGTGAATCTGGGGATGTATCCTAGGCTAGTTGTATGAATCTGGGGATGTATCCTAGTCTGGGGATGTATTGTATGAATCTGGGGATGTATCCTAGTCTAGTTGTATGAATCTGGGGATGTATCCTAGTCTAGTTGTATGAATCTGGGGATGTATCCTAGGCTTACTGATTGTATGAATCTGGGGATGTATCCTAGTCTAGTTGTATGAATCTGGGGATGTATCCTAGGCTAGTTGTGTGAATCTGGGGATGTATCCTAGTCTAGTTGTATGAATCTGGGGATGTATCCTAGGCTAGTTGTATGAATCTGGGGATGTATCCTAGGCTAGTTGTATGAATCTGGGGATGTATCCTAGTCTTACTGGTTGTGTGAATCTGGGGATGTATCCTAGTCTAGTTGTATGAATCTGGGGATGTATCCTAGGCTAGTTGTGTGAATCTGGGGATGTATCCTAGTCTAGTTGTATGAATCTGGGGATGTATCCTAGTCTAGTTGTGTGAATCTGGGGATGTATCCTAGTCTAGTTGTATGAATCTGGGGATGTATCCTAGGCTAGTTGTATGAATCTGGGGATGTATCCTAGTCTAGTTGTGTGAATCTGGGGATGTATCCTAGGCTAGTTGTATGAATCTGGGGATGTATCCTAGACTAGTTGTGTGAATCTGGGGATGTATCCTAGTCTTACTGGTTGTGTGAATCTGGGGATGTATCCTAGGCTAGTTGTATGAATCTGGGGATGTATCCTAGTCTAGTTGTATGAATCTGGGGATGTATCCTAGTCTAGTTGTATGAATCTGAGAATCAGTAAATACCGATGCAGTCTGATCCATGTGGGCTATGAAATGGGGACACGAATATGACATCCATCTAACCTGGAGGAGGAAATTATTGTTTAAAAAAACAACAAGTGGCTGAATATGCACATTGACCAGGGACATGTCCCCGACCCCTGAATATGCACATTGACCAGGGACATGTCCCCGACCCCTGAATATGCACATTGACCATGGACATGTCCCCGACCCCTGAATATGCACATTGACCAGGGACATGTCCCCGGCCCCTGAATATGCACATTGACCAGGGACATGTCCCCAACCCCTGAATATGCACATTGACCAGGGACATGTCCCCGACCCCTGAATATGCACACTGACCAGGGACATGTCCCCGACCCCTGAATATGCACACTGACCAGGGACATGTCCCTGACCCCTGAATATGCACATTGACCATGGACATGTCCCCGACCCCTGAATATGCACATTGACCAGGGACATGTCCCCGGCCCCTGAATATGCACATTGACCAGGGACATGTCCCCAACCCCTGAATATGCACATTGACCAGGGACATGTCCCTGACCCCTGAATATGCACACTGACCAGGGACATGTCCCTGACCCCTGAATATGCACACTGACCAGGTACGAGTCCCTGACCCAACAATAATAAAGACAGGGAATATGCACACTGACCAGGGACATGTCCCCGACCCCTGAATATGCACACTGACCAGGGACATGTCCCCAACTCCTGAATATGCACACTGACCAGGGACATGTCCCCGACCCCTGAATATGCACACTGACCAGGGACATGTCCCTAACCCTTGAATATGCACACTGACCAGGGACATGTCCCCGACCCCTGAATATGCACACTGACCAGGGACATGTCCCTAACCCTTGAATATGCACACTGACCAGGGACATGTCCCTGACCCTTGAATATGCACACTGACCAGGGACATGTCCCTAACCCTTGAATATGCACACTGACCAGGGACATGTCCCTGACCCCTGAATATGCACACTGACCAGGGACATGTAGATTAAGTTGAGCATTTTGATAACTAAAAGACAGATTGGATTCTTTTCATTGTCTTCTCTTGACAGCAATAGCCATTTGTTTTCGGCAATTGTATTTTTTAAATATTGCGATATGCCTGGCCGGGTCTCTGCTTTTCACGGCAACTCAACGATCGTCTATTTGGTATTTGCTACACACTCTGCCCTTTCGACTGTAGGCTGTACGATTTAAAACAATCCTCAGTATAACAAAAATAAACTGTGTATGAATTACTATAAACTAAATGTTCTGTTAAGATGAATTACTACAAACTAAATGTTCTGTTAAGCTGAATACTATAAATGACTACAGACTAAATGTTCTGTTAAAATGAATTACTACAAACTAAATGTTCTGTTAAGCTGAATACTATAAATGACTACAGACTAAATGTTCTGTTAAGATGAATTACTACAAACTAAATGTTCTGTTAAAATGAATTACTACAAACTAAATGTTCTGTTAAAATGAATTACTACAAACTAAATGTTCTGTTAAAATGAATTACTACAAACTAAATGTTCTGTTAAGATGAATTACTACGAACTAAATGTTCTGTTAAGCTGAATACTATAAATGTCTATAGAGCGAGAGTACTGCAAGAGAGAGTACTGCAAGAGAGAGAGAGAGTACTGCAAGAGAGAGAGAGTACTGCAAGAGAGAGAGAGAGTACTGCAAGAGAGAGAAAGAGAGTACTGCAAGAGAGAGAGAGAGAGAGAGAGAGAGGGTACTGCAAGAGAGAGTACTGCAAGACAGTGAGGATACTGCAAGAGAGAGAGAGTACTGCAAGAGAGAGAGAGTACTGCAAGAGAGAGAGGGTACTGCAAGAGAGAGAGAGAGTACTGCAAGAGAGAGAGAGAGAGAGGGTACTGCAAGAGAGAGAGAGAGTACTGTAAGAGAGAGAGAGTACTGCAAGAGAGAGAGAGTACTGCAAGAGAGAGTACTGCAAGAGAGAGAGTACTGCAGAGAGTACTGTAAGAGAGAGAGAGTACTGCAAGAGAGAGAGAGAGTACTGCAAGAGAGAGAGAGAGAGAGAGTACTGCAAGAGAGAGAGAGTACTGCAGGAGAGAGAGAGAGTACTGTAAGAGAGAGAGAGAGTACTGCAAGAGAGAGAGAGAGTACTGCAAGAGAGAGAGAGAGAGAGGGTACTGCAAGAGAGAGAGAGAGTACTGTAAGAGAGAGAGAGTACTGCAAGAGAGAGAGAGTACTGCAAGAGAGAGAGAGAGAGTACTGCAAGAGAGAGAGAGTACTGCAGGAGAGAGAGAGAGAGTACTGCAAGAGAGAGTACTGCGAGAGAGAGAGAGAGTACTGCAAGAGAGAGAGAGTACTGCAAGAGAGAGAGAGAGAGTACTGCAAGAGAGAGAGAGAGAGAGAGAGAGTACTGCAAGAGAGAGAGAGGGTACTGCGAGATAGAGAGAGAGAGAGTACTGCAAGAGAGAGAGAGAGTACTGCAAGAGAGAGAAAGAGAGTACTGCGAGAGAGAGAGAGAGAGAGAGAGAGAGAGAGAGAGAGAGTACTGCAAGAGAGAGAGAAGGTACTGCAAGAGAGAGAGAGTACTGCAAGAGAGAGAGAGTACTGCAAGAGAGAGAAAGAGAGTACTGCGAGAGAGAGAGAGAGAGGGTACTGCAAGAGAGAGAGGGTACTGCAAGAGAGAGAGTACTGCAAGAGAGAGAGGATACTGCAAGAGAGAGAGTACTGCAAGAGAGAGAGGGTACTGCAAGAGAGAGGGTACTGCAAGAGAGAGAGGGTACTGTAAGAGAGAGAGAGAGAGAGAGTACTGCAAGAGAGAGAGAGAGTACTGCAAGAGAGTGAGGATACTGCAAGAGAGAGAGAGTACTGCAAGAGAGAGAGGGTACTGCAAGAGAGAGAGTACTGTAAGAGAGAGAGAGAGAGTACTGCAAGAGAGAGAGAGAGAGAGAGAGGGTACTGCAAGAGAGAGAGAGTACTGTAAGATAGAGAGTACTGCAAGAGAGAGAGAGAGTACTGTAAGAGAGAGAGAGTACTGCAAGAGAGAGAGAGAGAGTACTGCAAGAGAGAGAGAGAGAGAGAGAGAGAGTACTGCAAGAGGGAGAGAGAGAGTACTGCAAGAGAGAGTACTGCGAGAGAGAGAGAGTACTGCAAGAGAGAGAGAGTACTGCAAGGGAGAGAGAGAGAGTACTGCGAGAGAGAGAGAGGGTACTGCAAGAGAGAGAGAGTACTGTAAGAGAGAGAGTACTGAGAGAGAGAGAGAGAGAGAGAGAGAGAGAGAGAGAGAGAGAGAGAGAGAGAGAGAGAGAGAGAGAGAGAGAGAGAGAGAGAGAGAGAGAGAGAGAGAGAGAGAGAGAGAGAGAGAGAGAGAGAGAGAGGGTACTGCGAGAGAGAGAGTACTGCAAGAGATGAAGATTGGGAAGAAAATGATTGAGGGAGGTGTAAGAACTGTGTGTGTGTTTCTTGTGTGTGAATGCGTGCGCGTGTTCATTGTTTCTTTGTCTCTGTGACTCCTCATGACACCCTTCACATCTCCTGGGGCTCTGAAGTAGAACCTCTTTGGCTCCTCCCTCTCCGCAGTAGTCCATGGTAACCACTATGCTAGAGGTAGCGCAATCACGTGATACTGTAATGATTTAATGGTTTCTTAAAGACTGAGAGGTGTGTATTCTATGTATGTGTGTCTGTGATGGAATGGTTAAGGTATAATGGTGGGCATCGGGCAGGAAGAGAAAAAGAGGAGAGGATAGAAGAGGGGGACAGGAGAAGGGGGGGCGAGGGGAGGAGAGAGGGTGAGGAAAGAAGAAGCGAGAGGGACAGGGGAGAGGAGAGAGGGGGAGGAGAGAGAAAAAGGAGAGGAGAGAGGGGGAGGAGCGAG
>NC_060192.1:42083725-42158725 GCF_021184085.1 Oncorhynchus gorbuscha
TTTCCCATAGAGCAGAGCTGAGGTTCAGGAGGGCTGAGGTTCAGGACAGTCAGCTCTGTCTGTGTGTTTCCCATAGAGCAGGGCTGAGGTTCAGGACAGTCAGCTCTGTCTGTGTGTTTCCCATAGAGCAGGGCTGAGGTTCAGGACAGTCAGCTCTGTCTGTGTGTTTCCCATAGAGCAGGGCTTAGGTTCAGGACAGTAAGCTCTGTCTGTGTGTTTCCCATAGAGCAGGGTTCAGGACAGTCAGCTCTGTCTGTGTGTTTCCCATAGATCAGGGATTAGGTTCAGGACAGTAAGCTCTGTCTGTGTGTTTCCCATAGAGCAGGGCTTAGGTTCAGGACAGTCAGCTCTGTCTGTGTGTTTCCCATAGAGCAGGGATTAGGTTCAGGACAGTCAGCTCTGTCTGTGTGTTTCCCATAGAGCAGGGATTAGGTTCAGGACAGTCAGCTCTGTCTGTGTGTTTCCCATAGAGCAGGGCTGAGGTTCAGGACAGTCAGCTCTGTCTGTGTGTTTCCCATAGAGCAGGGTTCAGGACAGTCAGCTCTGTCTGTGTGTTTCCCATAGAGCAGGGATTAGGTTCAGGACAGTCAGCTCTGTCTGTGTGTTTCCCATAGAGCAGGGATTAGGTTCAGGACAGTCAGCTCTGTCTGTGTGTTTCCCATAGAGCAGGGATTAGGTTCAGGACAGTCAGCTCTGTCTGTGTGTTTCCCATAGAGCAGGGCTGAGGTTCAGGACAGTCTTCTCTGTCTGTGTGTTTCCCATAGAGCAGGGATTAGGTTCAGGACAGTCAGCTCTGTCTGTGTGTTTCCCATAGAGCAGGGAGCAGGGAGCTCTGTCTGTGTGTTTCCCATAGAGCAGGGTTCAGGACAGTCAGCTCTGTCTGTGTGTTTCCCATAGAGCAGGGATTAGGTTCAGGACAGTCAGCTCTGTCTCTGTTTCCCTGTGTCAGGACAGTTTCCCATAGAGCAGGGATTAGGTTCAGGACAGTCAGCTCTGTCTGTGTGTTTCCCATAGAGCAGGGATTAGGTTCAGGACAGTCAGCTCTGTCTGTGTGTTTCCCATAGAGCAGTCAGCTCTGTCTGTGTGTTTCCCATAGAGCAGGGTTCAGGACAGTCAGCTCTGTCTGTGTGTTTCCCATAGAGCAGGGTTAAGGTTCAGGACAGTCAGCTCTGTCTGTGTGTTTCCCATAGAGCAGGGTTCAGGACAGTCAGCTCTGTCTGTGTGTTTCCCATAGAGCAGGGTTCAGGACAGTCAGCTCTGTCTGTGTGTTTCCCATAGAGCAGGGATTAGGTTCAGGACAGTCAGCTCTGTCTGTGTGTTTCCCATAGAGCAGGGCTGATGTTCAGGACAGTCAGCTCTCTCTGTGTGTTTCCCATAGAGCAGGGTTCAGGACAGTCAGCTCTGTCTGTGTGTTTCCCATAGAGCAGAGTTAAGGACAGTCAGCTCTGTCTGTGTGTTTCCCATAGAGCAGGGCTGAGGTTCAGGACAGTCAGCTCTGTCTGTCTCCTGTGTTGAGTTTCTCCTTTTGAGATCACTCTATGTAACTCCACATGCATCCAAAATGGCACCCTATCCCCTATATATAGTGCACTACTTTAGAGCAGAGCCCTATGGAACCCTGTTCCCTATATAGTCCACTACTTTAGACCAGAGCCCTATAGAACCCTATTCCATATATAGTGCACTACTTTAGACCAGAGCCCTATAGAACCCTGTTCCCTATATAGTGCCCTACTTTAGACCAGAGCCCTATGGGGCAGTGCACCAAATAGAGAATAGGGTACTATACAGTGATAACCTGAGAAAAGCAGCTCTGCAAACAAAGCAAGGTGAGAGAGAGGCTGTGGGAGAGGGGGAGAGAGGGAACGAGGGAGTGGGTCGTAGAGGGAGAGTAGGAAGGGGGATATGGAGAGAGGGACGGTGAGAGAGAGGCCGTGGGAGAGGGGGAGAGAGGGAACGAGGGAGTGGGTCGTAGAGGGAGAGTAGGAAGGGGGATATGGAGAGAGGGACGGAGAGAGAGAGGTAGTGGGGATAGAAACAGAGGGGTTAATCAGAGGGAGAGAGGGATGGGGGGAGAGAGAGAAAGAGAGGTATGGGGGAGGGGTGTGAATTGTGGGTGTAGGGGTTTGGCAGGGTTATGATTTTCGTAATCTTACATTAATTCCTAGGAGAGAACACAGAAAGAGAGACAGAGAGGGGAGGGCTGAGAGAGAGAGAGAAGGGGGAGAGAGAGGGGAGGGCTGAGAGAGAGAGAAGGGGGAGAGAGAGGGGAGGGCTGAGAGAGAGAGGGAAGGGGGAGAGAGAGGGGAGGGCTGAGAGAGAGAGGGAAGGGGGAGAGAGAGGGGAGGGCTGAGAGAGAGAGGGAAGGGGGAGAGAGAGGGGAGGGCTGAGAGAGAGAGGGAAGGGGGAGAGAGAGGGGAGGGCTGAGAGAGAGATCCTGTCCTGTGTACTGATGGTAGGATTAATTAGTGGGCCTGTTTAGATATGCATCTGTGAGAGGAGTGTGTGTGTGTGTGTGTGTGTGTGTGTGTGTGTGTGTGTGTGTGTGTGTGTGTGTGTGTGTGTGTGTGTGTGTGTGTGTGTGGGTGTGGGTGTGGGTGTGGGTGTGGGTGTGTGTGCCTGTGCAGATGCAGGGTGTCCTTAGGGAGTCTATTTATTTTACAGAAAGAGGCACCAATGTGACTGGGGTCTTTCATATTGCCTTCTTGGTGGGACCCTGGTGTGTGTCTGTGTGTCCTTTTATATATGTGTGTGTGTGTGTGTGTGTGTGTGTGTGTGTGTGTGTGTGTGTGTGTGTGTGTGTGTGTGTGTGTGTGTGTGTGTGTGTGTGTATGTGTGTATGTGTGTATGTGTGTATGTGTGTGTGTGTGTGTGTGTGTGTGTGTGTGTGTGTGTGTGTGTGTGTGTGTGTGTGTGTGTGCATTTCTTTGCCTGCGAGCTCAGCTTAGAGACACTTCAGTGGTAGACTCTATTTGGGGAGTTTCTCCCATTCTTCTCTGCAGATCCTCTCATGCTCTGACAAGTTTGCATGGGTAGCGACGCTGCACAGCTATTTTCAGGTCTCTCCAGAGAAGTTCGATCGGGTTCAAGTCCAGGCTCTGGCTGGGCCACTCAAGGACATTCAAAGACTTGTCCCGAAGCCACTCCTGCGTTGTCTTGGATGTGTGCTTAGAGTCGTTATCCTGTTTGAAGGTAAACCTTCGCCCCAGTCTGAGGTCCTGAGCGCTCTGGAGCAGGTTTTCATCAAGGATCTTATTCCAGGCTGAAAGCTGTCATTCAGTGAGTCTTCAGGCTCTGTACTACTAAAACCGGGGTTAAAGGTCAATAGCATGAGGATTGGTCTGTGGGACACACAGTACTCAGTGATTAGCCAACATTTGACTACTTTGTCCTCACCAATACACACTCAAACAGATACTAGTCATCCACACCAGCCCCTCCTCAATAATACCCCCCCCCAACAGACACCAGTCTCCCACACCACACCCCCCCCAACAGACACCAGCTCCCACACCATCCCCTCCTCTAACAGACACCAGTCCCCCACACCATCCCCTCCTCTAACAGACACCAGTCCCCCACACCATCCCCTCCCCAACAGACACCAGTCCCCACACCATCCCCTCCTCTAACAGACACCAGTCCCCCACACCATCCCCTCCCCAACAGACACCAGTACCCCACACCATCCCCTCCTCTAACAGACACCAGTCCCCCACACCATCCCCTCCTCTAACAGACACCAGTCCCCCACACCAGTCCCCCACACCATCCCTCCCCAACAGACACCAGTCCCCCACACCACCCCCTCCCCAACAGACACCAGTCCCCCACACCGCCCCCTCCGCAACAGACACCAGTCCCCCACACCACACCCCCCAACAGACACCAGTACCCCACACCATCCCCTCCTCTAACAGACACCAGTCCCCCACACCATCCCCTCCTCTAACAGACACCAGTCCCCCACACCACCCCCAACAGACACCAGTCCCCCACACCACCCCCTCCTCTAACAGACACCAGTCCCCCACACCACCCCCTCCCCAACAGACACCAGTCCCCCACACCACCCCTCCCCAACAGACACCAGTCCCCCACACCATCCCCTCCCCAACAGACACCAGTCCCCCACACCATCCCCTCCCCAACAGACACCAGTCCCCCACACCATCCCCTCCCCCAACAGACACCAGTCCCCCACACCACCCCCAACAGACACCAGTCCCCCACACCACCCCCTCCTCTAACAGACACCAGTCCCCCACACCATCCCCTCCTCTAACAGACACCAGTCCCCCACACCAGTCCCCCACACTATCCCCTCCCCAACAGACACCAGGTCCCCCACACCATCCCCTCCTCTAACAGACACCAGTCCCCCACACCATCCCCTCCTCCAACAGACACCAGTCCCGCACACCAGTCCCCCACACCATCCCCTCCTCTAACAGACACCAGTCCCCCACACCATCCCCCACACCATCCCCTCCCCCAACAGACACCAGTCCCCCACACCACCACCCCCAACAGACACCAGTCCCCACACCATCCCCTCCTCCGTAATACCCACCCCAACAAACACCAGTCCCCCACACCATCCCCTCCTCCAACAAACACCAGTCCCCCACACCATCCCCTCCTCACAATACCCACCCAACAGACACCAGTCACTCACACCATCCCCTCCTCAGTAATACCTATTCTTCTCCAATGTAGACTTCAAGCCTTTCATGAACAATCAACTAAGCCTCCTTAACACAGAGAGAACCACAGTAGAAGTTGTAGCCTACTTGTTAACACAACATCTACGTCATCAAGACACAGACCATGTTGAGGCCTAACTCCAGTACATTTATTTACTCATCATGGAGTCAGGTGATTTACACTAGTTCCTGGTGTTGAGGGGATTTACACTAGTTCCTGGTGCTGAGGGGATTTACACTAGTTCCTGGTGCTGAGGGGATTTATACTAGATCCTGGTGTTGAGGGGATTTAAACTAGATCCTGGTGTTGAGGGGATTTACACTAGTTCCTGGTGCTGAGGGGATTTATACTAGTTCCTGGTGCTGAGGGGATTTAAACTAGTTCCTGGTGTTGAGGGGATTTAAACTAGTTCCTGGTACTGAGGGGATTTATACTAGTTCCTGGTGCTGAGGGGATTTACACTAGTTCCTGGTGCTGAGGGGATTTACACTAGTTCCTGGTGTTGAGGGGATTTAAACTAGTTCCTGGTACTGAGGGGATTTACACTAGTTCCTGGTGCTGAGGGGATTTACACTAGTTCCTGGTGCTGAGGGGATTTACACTAGTTCCTGGTGTTGAGGGGATTTAAACTAGTTCCTGGTACTGAGGGGATTTATACTAGTTCCTGGTGCTGAGGGGATTTACACTAGTTCCTGGTGCTGAGGGGATTTACACTAGTTCCTGGTACTGAGGGGATTTATACTAGTTCCTGGTGCCGAGGGGATTTACACTAGTTCCTGGTGCTGAGGGGATTTACACTAGATGTTGGGGTAGGCTAGATGGTGATGGACAGAGAGATCGGCCAATTAAAACCAACGGTTGTTTTGTAAGGGGATGTTGTAAGTGGTAGGCTAGATGGTGATGGACAGAGAGATCAGCCAATTAATACCAACGGTTGTTTTGTAAGGGGAGGTTGTAAGGGGTAGGCTAGATGGTGATGGACAAAGAGATCAGCCAATTAAAACCAACGGTTGTTTTGTAAGGGGAGGTTGTAAAGGGGTAGGCTAGATGGTGATGGACAGAGAGATCAGCCAATTAAAACCAACGGTTGTTTTGTAAGGGGAGGTTGTAAAGGGGTAGGCTAGATGGTGATGGACAGAGAGATCAGCCAATTAAAACCAACGGTTGTTTTGTAAGGGGAGGTTGTAAGGGGTAGGCTAGATGGTGATGGACAGAGAGATCAGCCAATTAAAACCAACGGTTGTTTTGTAAGGGGAGGTTGTAAAGGGGTAGGCTAGATGGTGATGGACAGAGAGATCAGCCAATTAAAACCAACGGTTGTTTTGTCCGCTGCTGTCTTGTGCTTCCATTCAAGTTCCATTCTGAGGCGCTGTGAAACAAGACAGAGAAAGAGCCGGCTGGTGGATGAGATTAGATTAGACTAGATTAGATTAGACTAGTTTAGATTACATTAGACTAGTTTAGATTAGATTAGACTAGTTTAGATTAGTTTAGACTAGTTTAGATTAGATTAGACTAGTTTAGATTAGTTTAGATTAGATTAGACTAGTTTAGATTAGATTAGACTAGTTTAGATTAGATTAGACTAGTTTAGATTAGATTAGACTAGTTTGGATTAGATTAGATTAGACTAGTTTAGATTAGTTTAGACTAGTTTAGATTAGATTAGACTAGTTTAGACTAGTTTAGATTAGATTAGACTAGTTTAGATTAGTTTAGACTAGTTTAGATTAGATTAGACCAGTTTAAATTAGATTAGACTCATTTAGATTAGATTAGACTAGTTTAGATTAGATTAGACTAGTTTAGATTTGATTAGACTAGTTTAGATTAGATTAGACTAGTTTAGATTAGTTTAGACTAGTTTAGATTAGATTAGATTTGACTAATTTAGATTAGACTAGTTTAGATTAGATTAGACTAGATTAGATTAGACTCATTTAGATTAGATTAGACTAGTTTAGATTAGGTTAGACTAGTTTAGATTAGATTAGACTAGTTTAAGATTAGATTAGACTAGTTTACATTAGATTATACTAGTTTAGATTAGATTAGACTAGTTTAGATTAGATTAGACTAGTTTAGATTAGATTAGACTAGTTTAGATTAGATTAGACTAGTTTAGATTAGGTTAGACTAGTTTAGATTACATTAGACTAGTTTAGATTAGATTAGACTAGTTTAGATTAGATTAGACTAGTTTAGATTAGGTTAGACTAGTTTAGATTAGATTAGACTAGTTTAGATTAGGTTAGACTAGTTTAGATTAGATTAGACTAGTTTAGATTACATTAGACTAGTTTAGATTAGATTAGACTAGTTTAGATTACATTAGACTAGTTTAGATTAGATTAGACTAGTTTAGATTAGTTTAGACTAGTTTAGATTAGATTAGACTAGTTTAGATTAGTTTAGATTAGATTAGACTAGTTTAGATTAGATTAGACTAGTTTAGATTAGATTAGACTAGTTTAGATTAGATTAGACTAGTTTGGATTAGATTAGATTAGACTAGTTTAGATTAGTTTAGACTAGTTTAGATTAGATTAGACTAGTTTAGACTAGTTTAGATTAGATTAGACTAGTTTAGATTAGTTTAGACTAGTTTAGATTAGATTAGACCAGTTTAAATTAGATTAGACTCATTTAGATTAGATTAGACTAGTTTAGATTAGATTAGACTAGTTTAGATTTGATTAGACTAGTTTAGATTAGATTAGACTAGTTTAGATTAGTTTAGACTAGTTTAGATTAGATTAGATTTGACTAATTTAGATTAGACTAGTTTAGATTAGATTAGACTAGATTAGATTAGACTCATTTAGATTAGATTAGACTAGTTTAGATTAGGTTAGACTAGTTTAGATTAGATTAGACTAGTTTAAGATTAGATTAGACTAGTTTACATTAGATTAGACTAGTTTAGATTAGATTAGACTAGTTTAGATTAGATTAGACTAGTTTAGATTAGATTAGACTAGTTTAGATTAGATTAGACTAGTTTAGATTAGGTTAGACTAGTTTAGATTAGATTAGACTAGTTTAGATTAGATTAGACTAGTTTAGATTAGATTAGACTAGTTTAGATTAGGTTAGACTAGTTTAGACTAGTTATTTATTTATCATTTATTTTCTTGGCCAATTGTTTGTTCACTGGCCCTGGTGTAAACATATCACAGTGTAAAGAAATAAAAGAGATGTTATATCATGTAAGGGTTTGTTTTGTAGTTTCAGTTGATGCATGTTTTATAATGGAAGGGTTAGTTTAGCATGCACACACACACACAAGTGTGTGTAATTTAGTTTCATTGGTTTAGTCATCCCTGAAGATCACTCTGAAAAAGTCAATAGGATTGATCGTCCTGCCCTCCTGTCATTAACTTACTATAAAGGGGACTAATTTTGCTCCCTGCGAAATCTTGTTAAAGGAGGCTTCTGGTTCCATGACTATATGATTGTCATTGTCTCCCTTTCTAGCTCTCTCTCTCTGTCTATTTTTTCTCTCTCTCTCTCTCTCCCTCCCTCCCTTTCTTTCTTTCTTTCTTTCTTTCTTTCTTTCTTTCTTTCTTTCTTTCTTTCTTTCTTTCTTTCTCTCTCTCTCTCTCTCTCTCTCTCTCTCTCTCCCTCTGTCTATTTTTTTCTCTCTCTCTCCCTCCCTCCCTTTCTGTCTTTCTCTCTCTTCCTCTCTCTTTCTCTCTCTTTCTCTCTCTCTCTCTCTCTCTCTCTCTCTCTCTCTCTCTCTCTCTCTCTCTCTCTCTCTCTCTCTCTCTCTCTCTCTCTCTCTCTCGCTCTCTCTCACTCCCTCCCTTTCTCTCTCTTTCTCTCTTTCTCTCTTTCCCTTTCTTTTCTCTCTCTCTCTCTCTCTCTCTCTCTCTCTCTCTCTCTCTCTCTCTCTCTCTCTCTCTCTCTCTCTCTCTCTCTCTCTCTCTCTCACTCTCTCCCTTTCTGCCTTTCTTTCTTTCTTTCTTTCTCTTTCTCTCTCTCTCTCTCTCTCTCTCTCTCTCTCTCTCTCTCTCTCTCTCTCTCTCTCTCTCTCTCTCTCTCTCTCTCTCTCTCTCTCTCTCTCTCTCTCAGAGGTAATAACATATCTATCTATATACATGTTGTGAGGTGACTTTCATTAATCGGATGACTGATATGTACAGTGGGGAGAACAAGTACTTGATACACTGGCGATTTTGCAGGTTTTCCTACTTACAAAGCATGTAGAGGTCTGTAATTTTTAATCATAGGTCCACTTCAACTGCCAGAGACGGAGTCTAAAACAAAAATCCATAAAATCACATTGTATGATTTTTAAGTAATTAATTTGCAGGCCTCTCTCATCTTTTTAAGTGGGAGAACTTGCATAATTGGTGGCTAACTAAATACTTTTTTCCCCCACTGTACATGTAGGTATCGTTAAAGTGACTATGCATATATGATAAACAGAGAGTAGCAGCAGCTTAAAAGAGGGGTTGGCGGGTGGTGGGACACAATGCAGATAGCCCAGTTAGCCAATGTGCGGGAGCACTGGTTGGTCGGGCCAATTGAGGTAGTATGTACATGAATGTATAGTTAAAGTGACTATAAGATAAGCAGAGTAGCAGCAGCGTAAAAGAGGGTTGGGGGGGCACACAATGCAAATAGTCCGGGTAACCATTTGGGGTCTTTGACAATTTTTAGGGCCTTCCTGACACCGCCTGGTATAAAGGTCCTGGATGGCAGGCAGCTTAGCCCCAGTGAGTGATGTACTGGGCCGTACCCACTACCCTCTGAAGTGCCTTGCGGTCAGAGGCCGAGCAATTGCTGTACCAGGCAGTGATGCAACCGGTCAGGATGCTCTCGATGTTGCAGCTGTAGAACCTTTTGAGGATCTGAGGACCCATGCCAAATCTTTTTAGTTTCCTGAGGGGGAATAGGCTTTGTTGTGCCCTCTTCACGACTGTCTTGGGGTGTTTGGACCAAGGAATTTGAAGCTCTCAACCTGCTCCACTACAGCCCCGTCGATGAGAATGGGGACGTGCTCGGTGCTCCTTTTCCTGTAGTCCACAATCATCTCCTTAGTCTTGGTTACGTTGAGGGATAGGTTGTTATTCTGGTACCACCCGGCCAGGTCTCGGACCTCCTCCCTATAGGCTGTCTCGTTGTTGTCGGTGATCAGGCCTACCACTATTGTGTCGTCAGCAAACTTAATGATGGTGTTGGAGTCGTGCCTGGCCATGCAGTCGTGGGTGAACAGGGAGTACAGGAAGGGACTGAGCACGGACCCCTGGGGAGCTCCAGTGTTGAGGATCAGCGTGGCAGATGTGTTGCTACCTACCCTCACCACCTGGTGGCGGCCTGTCAGGAAGTCCAGGATCCAGTTGCAGAGGGAGGTGTTTAGTCCCAGGATCCTTAGCTTGGTGATGAGCTTTGAGGGTACTATGGTGTTGAACGCTGAGCTGTAGTCAATGAACAGCATTCTCACATAGGTGTTCCTTTTGTTCCTTTTGTCCAGGTGGGAAAGGGCAGTTGGGAGTGTAATAGAGATTGCATCATCTGTGGATCTGTTTGGGCGGTATGCAAATCGGAGTGGCTCTAGGGTTTCTAGGATGATGGTGTTGATGTGAGCCATTTCCAGCCTTTCAAAGCACTTAATGGCTACGGACGTGAGTGCTATGGGTCTGTAATCATTTCGGCAGGTTGCCTTTGTGTTCTTGGGCACAGGGACTATGGTGGTCTGCTTGAAGCATGTTGGTATTACAGACTCAATCAGGGAAATGTTGAAAATGTCAGTGAAGACACCTGCCAGTTGGTCAGCACATCCCCGGAGCAGATGCCGGTAGCACACGTCCTGGTAATCCATCTGGCCCCACAGCCTTGTGTATGTTGACCTGTTTAAAGGTATTACTCACGTCGGCTACGGAGAGCGTAATCACACAGTCATCGGGAACAGCTGATGCTCTCATGCATGCCTCAGTGGTGTTTGCCTCGAAGCGAGCATAGAAGTCATTTAGCTCGTCTGGTAGGCTCGTGTCAGTCGTGTCACTGGGCAGCTCGCGGCTGTGCTTCCCTTTGTAGTCTGTAATAGTTTGCAAGTCCTGCCACATAAGACGAGCGTTGTAGCCGGTGTAGTTTGATTCAATCTTAATCTGTATTGACGTTTTGCCTGTTTGATGGTTCGTTGCAGGGCATAGCTGGATTTCTTGTAAGCTTGCGGGTTAGAGTCCCGCACCTTGAAAGCAGCAGCTCTACCCTTTAGCTCAGTGCGATTGTTGCCTGTAATCCATGGCTTCTGGTTGGGGTATGTATGTACAGTCACTGTGGGGACGACATCCTCGATGCACTTACTGATGAAGCCAGTGAATGATGTGGTGGACTCCTCAATGTCATCGGAAGAATCCCGGAACATATTCCAGTCTGTGATAGGAAAACAGTCCTGCAGTTTAGCATCTGCTTCATCTGACCACTTGTTTATTAACCAAGTCACTGGTGATTCCTGCTTTAATTTGTGCTTGTTAGCAGGAATCAGGAGGATAGAGTTGTGTTCGGATTTACCAAATGGAGGGCGAGGGAGAGCTTTGTAGGCGTCTCTGTGTGTGGAGTACAGGTCATCTATAAATTTTTCCCCCTCTGGTTGCACATTTGTTAGGAATATTGTTCCAGTGGACGTTAGATTTTTTTGGCGGCAAAAGTCTTCTGGAGACAAAGGCCATTCCAATCCCAATGCAAGTTCTCTCCTGCTTAAATCTACGACCGACCGGGTGTGAGGTTTCAAAGTGGCCCAGTGGGTGAGAGAGGGTCTGGCCGTTGTCAACCATTGTCAAGCTGATCTGAGCCCTTGGATCCTCATGTGCAGTCATGACAACCAGTACCTAGTCAATGTTCAGGGGTATGAGGTAATAACATGGCTATATACAGGAAGTACCAGGTAATAACATGGCTATATACAGGGAGGTAATAACATGGTTATATACAGGGAGTACCAGGTAATAACATGGCTATATACAGGGAGTACCAGGTAATAACATGGCTATATACAGGGAGGTAATAACATGGCTATATACAGGAAGTACCAGGTAATAACATGGCTATATACAGGGAGTACCAGGTAATAACATGGTTATATACAGGGAGTACCAGGTAATAACATGGCTATATACAGGAAGTACCAGGTAATAACATGGCTATATACAGGAAGTACCAGGTAATAACATGGCTATATACAGGGAGTACCAGGTAATAACATGGTTATATACAGGGAGTACCAGGTAATAACATGGCTATATACAGGGAGTGCCAGGTAATAACATGGCTATATACAGGGAGTACCAGGTAATAACATGGCTATATACAGGGAGTGCCAGGTAATAACATGGCTATATACAGGGAGTACCAGGTAATAACATGGCCATATACAGGGAATACCAGGTAATAACATGGTTATATACAGGGAGTACCAGGTAATAACATGGCCATATACAGGGAATACCAGGTAATAACATGGTTATATACAGGGAATACCAGGTAATAACATGGTTATATACAGGGAGTACCAGGTAATAACATGGTTATATACAGGGAGTACCAGGTAATAACATGGTTATATACAGGGAGTACCAGGTAATAACATGGTTATATACAGGGAGTACCAGGTAATAACATGGTTATATACAGGGAGTACCAGGTAATAACATGGTTATATACAGGGAGTACCAGGTAATAACATGGCCATATACAGGGAATACCAGGTAATAACATGGTTATATACAGGGAGTACCAGGTAATAACATGGTTATATACAGGGAGTACCAGGTAATAACATGGTTATATACAGGGAGTACCAGGTAATAACATGGTTATATACAGGGAGTACCAGGTAATAACATGGCTATATACAGGGAGTACCAGGTAATAACATGGCCATATACAGGGAATACCAGGTAATAACATGGTTATATACAGGGAGTACCAGGTAATAACATGGTTATATACAGGGATTACCAGGTAATAACATGGCTATATACAGGGAGTACCAGGTAATAACATGGCTATATACAGGGAATATCAGGTAATAACATGGCCATATACAGGGAATACCAGGTAATAACATGGTTATATACAGGGAATACCAGGTAATAACATGGTTATATACAGGGATTACCAGGTAATAACATGGTTATATACAGGGAGTACCAGGTAATAACATGGTTATATACAGGGAGTACCAGGTAATAACATGGTTATATACAGGGAGTACCAGGTAATAACATGGTTATATACAGGGAGTACTAGGTAATAACATGGTTATATACAGGGAGTACCAGGTAATAACATGGTTATATACAGGGAGTACCAGGTAATAACATGGCCATATACAGGGAGTACCAGGTAATAACATGGTTATATACAGGGAGTACCAGGTAATAACATGGTTATATACAGGGAGTACCAGGTAATAACATGGTTATATACAGGAAGTACCAGTACCTAGTCTATGTCCAGTGGAGGAGGGGTGGTGGTGGAGGGAGTGGAGGGAGGAGAGGGAGAGGGGGAGGAGGGGGAGTGGAGGAGGGAGAGTGGAGGAGGGGGTGGTGGAGGGAGTGAGAAGGAGAGGGGGAGTGGAGTTGAGGGGAGTGGAGGAGGGGGTGGAGGAGGGAGAGAGTGGGAGAGGGGGAGTGGAGGAGACAGGGAGGGGGTAGAGGAGGGGGTGGAAGAGGGGGCGGAGGGGGTGAGGTGAGGTGGGGGGAGAGAAGAGGGGGATTGGGGGAGGTGAGGGGGAAAGAGGAAGAAAAGGGGCGGGGGTAGAGGAGAGGAGAGGGAGGAGAGGAAGGAGTAGGGGTGAGAGGAGGAGAGGGATAGAGGAACATGCCATCAAAAGGAACATAAAAAATGAACATAAAACTCGGCATCCCAATTAGGATCTGCCAAAAAAAAAACTGTTATAGTTATAGAGATTTAAACCAAGCTGACGCTTGGCATGGTGATCTTAGGCTTGTGTTGCTCGGCCATTTCATGAATCTCCCGACAAACAGTTATTGTGCTGACGTTGCTTCCAGAGGCAGTTTGGAACTCGGTAGTGAGTGTTGTTACCGAGGACAGAGGCAGTTTGGAACTCGGTAGTGAGTGTTGTTACCGAGGACAGAGGCAGTTTGGAACTCGGTAGTGAGTGTTGTTACCGAGGACAGAGGCAGTTTGGAACTCGGTAGTGAGTGTTGTTACCGAGGACAGAGGCAGTTTGGAACTCGGTAGTGAGTGTTGTTACCGAGGACAGAGGCAGTTTGGAACTCGGTAGTGAGTGTTGTTACCGAGGACAGTGGCAGTTTGGAACTCGGTAGTGAGTGTTGTTACCGAGGACAGAGGCCGTTTGGAACTCGGTAGTGAGTGTTGTTACCGAGGACAGTGGCAGTTTGGAACTCGGTAGTGAGTGTTGTTACCGAGGACAGTGGCAGTTTGGAACTCGGTAGTGAGTGTTGTTACCGAGGACAGAGGCAGTTTGGAACTCGGTAGTGAGTGTTGTTACCGAGGACAGAGGCAGTTTGGAACTCGGTAGTGAGTGTTGTTACCGAGGACAGAGGCAGTTTGGAACTCGGTAGTGAGTGTTGTTACCGAGGACAGAGGCAGTTTGGAACTCGGTAGTGAGTGTTGTTACCGAGGACAGAGGCCGTTTGGAACTCGGTAGTGAGTGTTGTTACCGAGAACAGATCATTTTTTCGCACTATGCTCTTCAGCACTCGCCGGTCCTGTCCTGTGAGTTTGTGCTGCCATCCACTTCGTGGCTGAGCCGTTGTTGCCATTGTTCCACTTCACAATAACAGCACTTACAGTTGACCGGGGCACCTCTAGCGGGGTAGAAATTTGACGGACTGACTTGTTGGATTGGTAACATCCTATGACTGTGCCACGTTGAAAGTCACTGAGCTCTTCAGTACAGGCCATTCTACTGCCAATGTTTGTCTATGGAGATTGCATGGCGGTGTGCTTGATGTTATACTGTCAGCAATAGCTGTGGCTGAAGTCGCCGGATCCACTAATTTGAAGGTGTGTCCACTGTCGTGACGGTGTGTTAGTTAATGTGACGACTGTTGCTATTCGAATGATTACAAGTTTCTAATTGCGTGAATAACTGAATCAAGCAATTATTAACTCATTAACCTGGGGCACCATGGGAAAACTCGTTTTTATTGAGTTTCTATTTCCCAAATTAACTCAAAGAATATCAGAATATCGATTTTACAACAGCCGCTAATTAACCAGTTACCTGCTACAACATCATATAGCCCGATAAACTGCACGGACCCGGGTCTCACCAATGAGTTCGTACCACACCAATCTTAGTTGAATATTTATTTACTAAAAAGCTAAAATGATGATAAAAGATACACATAGACAAAACACATTATAGTCTGTTGATTAGAACTTAGTACAACGGGCCAACACACTATGGTGTTACCCACAATGGGGATTTAAAAGAGAAACTACACAAGAGAAATATACATTTGGGTGAATTTGTCAGCTGTGCTATTCCAACCCTAGCCTTGCCCCAAACTGCCTCTCTTATGGGTGAGAATATAATGTAATTACGTGGGAATGATATCCGAGGATTCTCTGCATGGACCATTCAGGCTGCTCGATGACGCAATACTTCGGCGCACCTCTCTGTTCGTCCTCCCGATGTCAGTGTCCTTTTGGCTTAGGAGTCTGTTCCCTCACCCTTTGCTCTGGAAGGGGTCTTCTGAGGACAGACGGCTCTGTAGCTCAGAGCTCACAGCATAGGAATGAAACCCTTTAGATACCACGATTTGCTGGGATTGGATGCTAAGGGGGTGCGGCTTGAATTCACCTGGTTAGACACAGCTACTCATCCGTAGCTTGGGTAGAAAAGGATTTCTTTGTCTTCAAACATGTGTTACGTTCTGGGTTCTTTGACTTTTCAGACCTTGGCTGCAGCTTGGGCCACGTCGTCCTCAGTAAATTCTATACTCACAGGTTTTATACCCTTGGGTCAGAAGTGGGCGTAACTGCCTTTAGGGCAATTATCTGGGCATACCAAGTTAATGAGGCAAGGTCTAGATTTCACTCAAATCCAATTTTAGACAACTAACTTAACATTTCATCTTTACCAAAACATTCCCTTTGATTTGGACATTTTCCACACAACGTACAATGTATAAACATCAAACATCTACTAGGAAAACTCTTCACGTTACAGTGTTTTCGTAATAACGTCATCTATTAACCTTTAATAACAAAACAAATATGACATACATTTTCACATTCCATCTATCGTCATGACCACCATTGTGGCTGACGGAAACCATTGTTCCAAAGTCCCTCTATTTCATGTTTAATGTTCTGAGGCTGGTTCTCCATAGTAACAGGACAAAGGAATGTGTCTGTGGCCTGAGATTTACCAGGAGCGTGAGGGTTCATAAAACCCCCACATCTTCAGACCCCTAGATCTCTCCTCCTCTGTTGGGGTTGAGAGATAATCTGTACGGTTGTGGTCTCCTGTAACCTGACCTGATCAGGACAGTCATGACACCACATACATCAAGACTCCCAAAGTGTGGCAGACTACGCAGTGGATTTTTGCACATTGGCGGCTGAGAGTGCCAGGAACCCGGAAGCATTGTTCAACATGTTCCTTCACTGATTATCGAAGGTGATCAAAGATGAGCTCGCAGCCTGGGAGCTGCCCGTGGACCTTGACTCCGTCATAGCCTTGACCATCCAGATCGATGGGTGACTTCACGAATGTAGGAGGGAGAGGGAATCTGAGCCCTGTTGTCCTGATTCTCCCTCGCTTCCCACCTTGCCTCCGAGGAATCCCGGAGACCCCCGAAGTCTACGTGTCCGAGTGAATCTGATGTCACCTGAGTTCTCTCGGGAATCCCAGAGCGCAGCCGAATCGCCTCCTTCGGAGTCCAGGCACCTGGGCAGGGCTAGATTGACTCCAGCTGAGTGGTGGAAAATAAGTATTGTACATCAAGGACTCCCTAGCTGCAGGGTTCATCCGTCCTTCTGCCTCCCCTGCCCGCGCAGGGTTCTTCTTTGTGGAGAAGAAGGACAAAACCCTTCGCCCGTGCATCGGGGCAGGGAAACGGGGCCGGGAAAGGAAGGTGACGAGTGGAAGACAGCCTTCAATGTGGCCAGCGGTCACTACGAGTATTTGGCCATTTGGACTTACCAACATCCCTGCTGTGTTCCAGGTTAATGACGTTTCTCCGCTACATGTTGAACCGATTAGTTTTCGGCTACCTTGACGACATCCTCGTTTTCTCAGCCCAAGAACACGTCTGACAGATCCTCAGGCACTTCCAGAAATTCCTGGTCCTAAAGCACCGCTTCAACACAGCTCCCATATTGTGTCATCCTGACCTTTCCCGTCAGTTAGTGGTGGAGGCCGATGCTTTAGATGTCGGAGTGGAGGCTGTCCTGTCCCAGCGTACTGCCCCCGGACCTCAAATTACATCCCTGTGCCTTCTTCTGTCATGTTTTGTCTTATATCATCTTGTCATTTTGCTTTTCCTTCTGTTCGTTTCCCCCCTGCTGGTCTTATTAGGTTCGTTCCCTTTTTCTATCCCTCTCTCTCCCCCTCCCTCTCTCTCCTCTCTCTATCGTTCCGTTCCTGCTCCCAGCTGTTCCTATTCCCCTAATCATCATTTAGTCTTCCCACACCTGTTCCCGATCCTTTCCCCTGATTAGAGTCCCTATTTATTCCTTTGTGTTCCGTTCCTGTCCCGTCGGTTCCTTGTTTAGTATTCACCATGCTGTGATTGCGTTTCGCCCTGTCCTGTCGTGTTTTTGCTGTGATTGTGTTTCGCCCTGTCCTGTCGTGTTTTTTTGCCTTCATCAGATGCTGCGTGTGAGCAGGTGTCTCTGTCTACTACGGCCTGCGCCTACCCGGAGCGACCTGCAGTCTGTGGCCGCTTCTCCAGTCATTCCCTCTACAGACTAGAGGATTTCTGTTATTCCCTGTTTGGACTTAAATAAACTCTGTTTCTGTTAAGTCGCTTTTGGGTCCTCTATCACCTGCATGACAGAAGGAACCGACCAAGTAATGGACCCAGCGACTTCAGACGCTCGTTACACTGCCGTCGAGATCCAAGGAGCCATGCTCGGCAGACACGAGCAGGAATTGTCTGCTGCTCGCCATGCCGTGGAGAACCTGGCCGCTCAGGTTTCCGACCTCTCTGGACAGTTCCAGAGTCTACGTCTCGTGCCACCTGTTACTTCCTGGCCTGCCGAGCCTCCAGAACCTAGGGTTAATAACCCACCTTGCTACTCCGGGCAGCCCACTGAGTGCCGCTCCTTTCTCACGCAGTGTGAGATTGTGTTCTCTCTCCAACCCAACACATACTCTAGAGAGAGAGCTCGGGTTGCTTACGTCATTTCACTCCTTACTGGCCGGGCTCGAGAATGGGGCACAGCTATCTGGGAGGCAAGGGCTGATTGCTCTAACAAGTTCCAGAACTTTAAAGAGGAGATGATTCGGGTTTTTGACCGTTCAGTTTTTGGTAGGGAGGCTTCTAGGGCCCTGCTTCCTTATGCCAAGGTGAACGGTCCATAACGGATTATTCTATTGAGTTTCGCACTCTTGCTGCCTCTAGTGAGTGGAACGAGCCGGCGCTGCTCGCTCGTTTTCTGGAGGGACTCCACGCAGTGGTTAAGGATGAGATTCTCTCCCGGGAGGTTCCTTCAGATGTGGACTCTTTGATTGCTCTCGCCATCCGCATAGAACGACGGGTAGATATTCGTCACCGGGCTCGTGGAAGAGAGCTCGCATCAACGGTGTTTCCCTGCTCCGCATCGCAACCATCTCCCTCCTCTGGCTTTGAGACTGAGCCCATGCAGCTGGGAGGGATTCGCATCTCGACTAAGGAGAGGGAACGGAGGATCACCAACCGCCTGTGCCTCTATTGCGGAGTTGCTGGACATTTTGTTAATTCATGTCCAGTAAGAGGCCAGAGCCCATCAGTAAGCGGAGGGCTACTGGTGAGCGCTACTACTCTGGTCTCTTCATCTAGATCTTGTACTACTATGTCGGTCCATCTACGCTGGACCGGTTCGGGTGCTACATGCAGTGCCTTGATTGACTCTGGGGCTGAGGGTTGTTTCATGGACGAAGCATGGGTTCGGAAACATAACATTCCTTTCAGACCGTTAGACAAGCCTACGCCCATGTTTGCCTTAGATGGTAGTCATCTTCCCAGTATCAGATTTGAGACACTACCTTTAACCCTCACAGTATCTGGTAACCACAGTGAGACTATTTCTTTTTTGATTTTCCGTTCACCGTTTACACCTGTTGTTTTGGGTCATCCCTGGCTAGTATGTCATAATCCTTCTATTAATTGGTCTAGTAATTCTATCCTATCCTGGAACGTTTCTTGTCATGTGAAGTGTTTAATGTCTGCCATCCCTCCCGTTTCTTCTGTCCCTACTTCCCAGGAGGAACCTGGCGATTTGACAGGAGTGCCGGAGGAATATCATGATCTGCGCACGGTCTTCAGTCGGTCCCGAGCCAACTCCCTTCCTCCTCACCGGTCGTATGATTGTAGTATTGATCTCCTTCCGGGGACCACTCCTCCTCGAGGTAGACTATACTCTCTGTCGGCTCCCGAACGTAAGGCTCTCGAGGATTATTTGTCTGTGTCTCTTGACGCCGGTACCATAGTGCCTTCTTCTTCTCCGGCCGGGGCGGGGTTCTTTTTTGTTAAGAAGAAGGACGGTACTCTGCGCCCCTGCGTGGATTATCGAGGGCTGAATGACATAACGGTTAAGAATCGTTATCCGCTTCCCCTTATGTCATCAGCCTTCGAGATTCTGCAGGGAGCCAGGTGCTTTACTAAGTTGGACCTTCGTAACGCTTACCATCTCGTGCGCATCAGAGAGGGGGACGAGTGGAAAACGGCGTTTAACACTCCGTTAGGGCATTTTGAGTACCGGGTTCTGCCGTTCGGTCTCGCCAATGCGCCAGCTGTTTTTCAGGCATTAGTTAATGATGTTCTGAGAGACATGCTGAACATTTTTGTTTTTGTCTATCTTGACGATATCCTGATTTTTTCTCCGTCACTCGAGATTCATGTTCAGCACGTTCGACGTGTTCTACAGCGCCTTTTAGAGAATTGTCTCTACGTAAAGGCTGAGAAGTGCTCTTTTCATGTCTCCTCCGTTACTTTTCTCGGTTCCGTTATTTCCGCTGAAGGCATTCAGATGGATTCCGCTAAGGTCCAAGCTGTCAGTGATTGGCCCGTTCCAAGGTCACGTGTCGAGTTGCAGCGCTTTTTAGGTTTCGCTAATTTCTATCGGCGTTTCATTCGTAATTTCGGTCAAGTTGCTGCCCCTCTCACAGCTCTTACTTCTGTCAAGACGTGTTTTAAGTGGTCCGGTTCCGCCCAGGGAGCTTTTGATCTTCTAAAAGAACGTTTTACGTCCGCTCCTATCCTCGTTACTCCTGACGTCACTAGACAATTCATTGTCGAGGTTGACGCTTCAGAGGTAGGCGTGGGAGCCATTCTATCCCAGCGCTTCCAGTCTGACGATAAGGTTCATCCTTGCGCTTATTTTTCTCATCGCCTGTCGCCATCTGAGCGCAACTATGATGTGGGTAACCGTGAACTGCTCGCCATCCGCTTAGCCCTAGGCGAATGGCGACAGTGGTTGGAGGGGGCGACCGTTCCTTTTGTCGTTTGGACAGACCATAAGAACCTTGAGTACATCCGTTCTGCCAAACGACTTAATGCCCGTCAAGCTCGTTGGGCGTTGTTTTTCGCTCGTTTCGAGTTTGTGATTTCTTACCGTCCGGGTAGCAAGAACACCAAGCCTGATGCCTTATCCCGTCTGTTTAGTTCTTCTGTGGCTTCTACTGATCTCGAGGGGATTCTTCCTTATGGGCGTGTTGTCGGGTTGACAGTCTGGGGAATTGAAAGACAGGTTAAGCAAGCACTCACGCACACTTCCGCCGCGCGCTTGTCCTAGTAACCTCCTTTTCGTTCCTGTTTCCACTCGTCTGGCTGTTCTTCAGTGGGCTCACTCTGCCAAGTTAGCTGGTCATCCCGGTGTTCGAGGCACTCTTGCGTCTATTCGCCAGCGCTTTTGGTGGCCGACTCAGGAGCGTGACACGCGCCGTTTCGTGGCTGCGTGTTCAGACTGCGCGCAGAAGAAGTCTGGTAATTTTTTTTCTGCTTCTGCTCCTGGTCTTGCTGGGTCTCAGTCTGTTCCCTGCCATCGCATCTCTCCTGTTCTTGTTCCTGCCCTTGCTGTGTCTCAGTCTGTCCCTAGTTCTCATTTTTTTTTTAGAGTAGTACCCTAGTTTCCCTTTTTATCGTTTTTCGTTACGGTCCTGAGGAGAGGAGTTGGGTTCTTTCTCGGGACGTGCTGGACCGTTTGATCTATGATTTCCTCCGTTGCCGCCAGTGTTCCTCCTCGAGAGCGCCAGGAGGCGCTCGGTGAGTGGGGGGGTACTGTCATGTTTTGTCTTATATCATCTTGTCATTTTGCTTTTCCTTCTGTTCGTTTCCCCCTGCTGGTCTTATTAGGTTCGTTCCCTTTTTCTATCCCTCTCTCTCCCCCTCCCTCTCTCTCCTCTCTCTATCGTTCCGTTCCTGCTCCCAGCTGTTCCTATTCCCCTAATCATCATTTAGTCTTCCCACACCTGTTCCCGATCCTTTCCCCTGATTAGAGTCCCTATTTATTCCTTTGTGTTCCGTTCCTGTCCCGTCGGTTCCTTGTTTAGTATTCACCATGCTGTGATTGCGTTTCGCCCTGTCCTGTCGTGTTTTTGCTGTGATTGTGTTTCGCCCTGTCCTGTCGTGTTTTTTGCCTTCATCAGATGCTGCGTGTGAGCAGGTGTCTCTGTCTACTACGGCCTGCGCCTACCCGGAGCGACCTGCAGTCTGTGGCCGCTTCTCCAGTCATTCCCCTCTACAGACTAGAGGATTTCTGTTATTCCCTGTTTGGACTTAAATAAACTCTGTTTCTGTTAAGTCGCTTTTGGGTCCTCTATCACCTGCATGACATCTTCTCCCATCGCCTCAACGTCACAGAGAGGAACTACGATGTGGGGAATCGTGAGCTTCTCGCGGTGAAGTTGGATGAGTGGAGACACTGGTTGAAGGGGGCAAAACATCTGTTCATTGTGTGGACGGACCACAAGAACCTGGAATGTCTCCACACCGCCAAGCATCTCAATTCCAGGCCAGCTAGTTGGTCCCTGCTTTTCACTCGGTTTAACTTCTTCCTCTCCCACCAACGGGGATCCAAGAATATCAACCCAGATGCACTGTCACGCCGCCCCACGGCTACACCCTCAGACCCCGAGATCATCCTTCCAACCTCGTGTTTGGCGACAGCACTCAGCTGAGGAATAGGGAAGCAGGTCCGTGAGGCGCAGCATTCCCAACCGAACCCCAGGGGGTGTTTGTGTCCAGATTACTGGATGCTTGTGCCTGACTCTCCTCAGTCCTGGAGTGGGCCCACTCCTCCAGGCTTGCTCCCATTGGACCCTGGCCTTTGTGCGGCAATGCTTTTGGTTCCAGACGTCTCCGCCTGCACTGTCTGTGCGCAGAACAAGACTCCTCGGCAATCTCCGGCTGGTCTCCATCAACCACTGCCTGTCCCTCACCATCCCTGTTCTCACATATCCCACGACTTAGTCACGGGTCTTCCCCCGTCTGATGGCAACACCGCCATCCTGACAGTAGTGGATCGGTTTTCCAAAGCCACCCACTTCATTCTTCTCCCCAAACTACCCTCGGCCAAAGAGACGGCTCAGTTCATGGTGCAGCACGTCTTCAGGATCCATGGACTGCCTGAGGACAGGGTCTCCGACCGGTGTCTTAAGTTCTCGTCCAGGGTTCTGTAAGGCATTCTGCATGCTCACTGGGTCATCAGCCAGTATGTCCTCCGGGTTTCACACTCTGTCCAAAGCCAGTAGGAGTGAGCCAATCAAGACCTGGAGACGACTCTTCGTCACTTTGTCTCTGCCAACCCCACCACCTGGAGCCAGCAACTCGTGTGGGTTGAATACGCCCACGACACCCTCCCCGGCTCTGCCACTGGGCCTTTCGAGTGTTCCCTGGGTCATCAGCTCCCGCTCTTCCCGGAGGAAGAGGTCGGTATACCCTCGGCCCAGATGTTTGTCCTCCGCTTGTCGCCGGTCGGCTCTTCTCAAGACCACCTCCAGGTATCGAACTGCCGCCGGACCCCAGCTCCCTGGTATTGACTATCAGAGGGGATACTGGCTGACCCAGAGTCTCTCAGATGGGATACTGGCTGACCCAGAGTCTCTCAGAGGGGATACTGGCTGAGCCAGAGTCTCTCAGAGGGGATACTGGCTGACCCAGAGTCTATCAGAGGGGATACTGGCTGACCCAGAGTCTCTCAGAGGGGATACTGGCTGAGCCAGAGTCTATCAGAGGGGATACTGGCTGAGCCAGAGTCTATCAGAGGGGATACTGGCTGAGCCAGTCTATCAGAGGGGATACTGGCTGAGCCAGAGTCTATCAGAGGGGATACTGGCTGACCCAGAGTCTCTCAGAGGGGATACTGGCTGACCCAGAGTCTCTCAGAGGTGATACTGGCTGACCCAGAGTCTCTCAGAGGGGATACTGGCTGACCCAGAGTCTCTCAGAGGGGATACTGGCTGACCCAGAGTCTATCAGAGGGGATACTGGCTGACCCAGAATCTCTCAGAGGGGATACTGGCTGACCCAGAGTCTCTCTCTGACATTAGAGGAGAGACAGACTGTCAGTGTTGTGAAGAGAAATGGAATTGAGGAAGAAAGTGTGAATGAGAAAAGAGTGAGAAACCCAATCTGGTCTGATGGTATAGGAGACAACAATCTGGTCTGATTCTATAGGAGACAACAATCTGGTCTAATTCTATAGGAGACAACAATCTGGTCTGATTCTATAGGAGACAACAATCTGGTCTGATTCTATAGGAGACAACAATCTGGTCTGATTCTATAGGAGACAACAATCTGGTCTGATGACAGCTGTTACCCACAGGGTCGGAAAGAAGCATGGTCACTGGACCTGAGAACACAGACAGACAGACAGACAGACAGACAGACAGACAGACAGACAGACAGACAGACAGACAGACAGACAGACAGACAGACAGACAGACAGACAGACAGACAGACAGACAGACAGACAGACAGACAGACAGACAGACAGACAGACAGACAGACAGACAGACAGACAGACAGACAGACAGACAGACAGACAGACAGACACAGATGCAGACACACACACACACACCACACACAGACACACACATAGAATGCAGTGGGTGTATTTATGTTGCAGAAAGTGGCTGGAAATTGATTTGTAATTTTCTTTTCACTCTCTCTCTCTCTCTCCCTCCTTCTCTCCTTCTCTCTCTCACTCCTTCCTTCCTTCCCCCTGTCTCATTCCACTTGAGGGGATGAGATAATTGCTGAACATTTCCCACTCTCTCACTCCTTCCTTCCCCTATCTCCTTCCCCTGTCTCCTTCCCCTGTCTCCTTCCCCTGTCTCCTTCTCTCCACTTCCTCTCCTGTTATTCGTCAGTCATCCCTTGGGAGATTCCCCGCTCGCACAGAACCATTCTGTTGGCTCAGATTTATTATCTTCTCTTCTCCCCTTGTGAGTAATAACAGTCTGTGGTAGGGGTTCTCAGTGTCGTTAGTCACCTCAACCTGCTGTAAAGGCGCCCTGAGTTTTAAAGAGATTCCATTTTAAACTTCCCAGATAGGGGATTCACTGAGCAGTGGAGGAAAAGGGAAGACTAACTTGTATATATGTAACTCATATGTATCTGATATGTAACTGATATGTAACTGATATGTACCTGATATGTACCTGATATGTACCCGATATGTAACTGATATGTACCTGATATGTACCTGATATGTACCTGATATGTAACTGATATGTACCTGATATGTACCTGATATGTACCTTGTATGTACCTGATATGTACCTTGTATGTACCTTGTATGTACCTGATATGTTCCCGTGTATGTACCTGATATGTACCTTGTGTGTACCTGATATGTACCTTGTATGTAACTGATATGTAACTGATATGTACCTGATATGTACCTGATATGTACCTTGTATGTACCTGGTATGTACCTTGTATGTACCTTGTATGTACCTGATATGTACCTGATATGTACCTTGTATATACCTTGTACCTGATATGTACCTTGAATGTACCTGATATGTACCTGATATGTACCTTGAATGTAACTGATATGTACCTGATATGTAACTGATATGTAACTGATATGTAACTGATATGTACCCGATATGTACCTGATATGTACCTTGAATGTAACTGATATGTACCTGATATGTACCTTGAATGTAACTGATATGTAACTGATATGTACCTGATATGTACATTGAATGTACCTTATATGTACCTTGAGTGTAACTGATATGTACCTGATATGTACCTGATATGTACCTTGTATGTACCTACTATGTACCTGATATGTGACTGATATGTAACTGATATGTACCTGATATGTACCTTGTATGTACCTGATATGTACCTTGTATGCACCTTGTATGTACCTGATATGTACCTTGTATGTAACTGATATGTACCTGATATGTACCTGATATGTACCTTGTATGTAACTGATATGTAACTGATATGTACCTTGTATGTACCTGCTATGTACCTTGTATGTACGTTGTATGTACCTGATATGTACCTTGAATGTACCTGATATGTGCCTGATATGTAACTTGAATGTAACTGATATGTACCTGATATGTACCTTGAATGTACCTTGAATGTAACTGATATGTACCTGATATGTACCTTGAGTGTAACTGATATGTACCTGATATGTACTTGATATGTAACTGATATGTACCTGATATGTACCTTGAATGTAACTGATATGTACCTGATATGTACCTTGAATGTAACTGATATGTAACTGATATGTACCTGATATGTACCTTGAATGTACCTTATATGTACCTTGAGTGTAACTGATATGTACCTGATATGTACCTGATATGTACATTGTATGTACCTGATATGTATCTGATATGTAACTGATATGTACCTGATATGTACCTGATATGTACCTGATATGTAACTTATATGTAACTGATATGTACCTGATATGTACCTTGAATGTACCTGATATGTAACTGATATGTAACTGATATGTAACTGATATGTAACTGATGTGTACCTTGAATGTAACTGATATGTAACTGATATGTAACTGATATGTAACTGATATGTACCTTGAATGTAACAGATATGTAACTGATATGTACCTTGAATGTAACTGATATGTAACTGATATGTAACTGATATGTAACTGATGTGTACCTTGAATGTAACTGATATGTAACTGATATGTACCTCGAATGTAACTGATATGTAACTGATATGTAACTGATATGTAACTGATATGTACCTTGAATGTAACTGATATGTAACTGATATGTAACTTGAATGTAACTGATATGTACCTTGAATGTAACTGATATGTAACTGATATGTAACTGATATGTAACTGATATGTAACTGATATGTAGCTGATATGTACCTTGAATGTAACTGATATGTAACTGATATGTACCTTGAATGTAACTGATATGTAACTGATATGTAACTGATATGTAACTGATATGTAACTGATATGTACCTTGAATGTAACTGATATGTAGCTGATATGTAACTGATATGTACCTTGAATGTAACTGATATGTACCTTGAATGTAACTGATATGTAACTGATATGTACCTTGAATGTAACTGATATGTAACTGATATGTGCCTGATATGTAACTTGAATGTAACTGATATGTACCTGATATGTACCTGATATGTAACTTGAATGTAACTGATATGTACCTGATATGTACCTTGAATGTACCTTGAATGTAACTGATATGTACCTGATATGTACCTTGAGTGTAACTGATATGTACCTGATATGTACTTGATATGTAACTGATATGTACCTGATATGTACCTTGAATGTAACTGATATGTAACTGATATGTACCTGATATGTACCTTGAATGTACCTGATATGTAACTGATATGTACCTGATATGTAGCTGATATGTACCTTGAATGTAACTGATATGTAACTGATATGTAACTGATATGTAACTGATATGTACCTTGAATGTAACTGATATGTACCTTGAATGTAACTGATATGTACCTGATATGTACCTTGAATGTAACTGATATGTAACTGATATGTACCTTGAATGTAACTGATATGTACCTGATATGTAACTGATATGTAACTGATATGTACCTTGAATGTAACTGATATGTACCTTGAATGTAACTGATATGTACCTGATATGTACCTTGAATGTAACTGATATGTAACTGATATGTAACTGATATGTAACTGATATGTAGCTGATATGTACCTTGAATGTAACTGATATGTAACTGATATGTACCTTGAATGTAACTGATATGTAACTGATATGTAGCTGATATGTACCTTGAATGTAACTGATATGTAACTGATATGTACCTTGAATGTAACTGATATGTAACTGATATGTAACTGATATGTAACTGATATGTAACTGATATGTACCTTGAATGTAACTGATATGTAGCTGATATGTAACTGATATGTACCTTGAATGTAACTGATATGTACCTTGAATGTAACTGATATGTAACTGATATGTACCTTGAATGTAACTGATATGTAACTGATATGTGCCTGATATGTAACTTGAATGTAACTGATATGTACCTGATATGTACCTGATATGTAACTTGAATGTAACTGATATGTACCTGATATGTACCTTGAATGTACCTTGAATGTAACTGATATGTACCTGATATGTACCTTGAGTGTAACTGATATGTACCTGATATGTACTTGATATGTAACTGATATGTACCTGATATGTACCTTGAATGTAACTGATATGTAACTGATATGTACCTGATATGTACCTTGAATGTACCTGATATGTAACTGATATGTACCTGATATGTAGCTGATATGTACCTTGAATGTAACTGATATGTAACTGATATGTAACTGATATGTAACTGATATGTACCTTGAATGTAACTGATATGTACCTTGAATGTAACTGATATGTACCTGATATGTACCTTGAATGTAACTGATATGTAACTGATATGTACCTTGAATGTAACTGATATGTACCTGATATGTAACTGATATGTAACTGATATGTACCTTGAATGTAACTGATATGTACCTTGAATGTAACTGATATGTACCTGATATGTACCTTGAATGTAACTGATATGTAACTGATATGTACCTTGAATGTAACTGATATGTACCTTGAATGTAACTGATATGTACCTTGAATGTAACTGATATGTACCTTGAATGTAACTTGTATGTAACCGATATTCTCTTTGTTCTTCTTCATTGCAGACTGAATCAGGGACAGCAGCGGTGACAGACTTCCAAACAAAATGTTATCAGAATGTTCTACCCAGTGATGTCATCAGAACCCTTTACCCAGTGATGTCATCAGAACCCCTACCCAGTGATGTCATCAGAACCCTCTACCCAGTGATGTCATCAGAACCCTCTCACCAGTGATGTCATCAGAACCCTCTAACCAGTGAGCTCAAGGTCAAACCAAGGTCACAGGTGGAAAGGAGGAGTGAAAACAGGAAGGATGTGAGATGAGATTTCATTCTCTTGTTCCCTGGCTATAACAAAGACCCAGAAAGCACCCATAGAGAGAGAGAGAGAGAGAGAGAGAGACAGAGGGAGGAGAGAGAGAAAGAAGAAGAGAGAGAGAAAGAGGGAGAAGAGAGAGACATAAACAATAGAAGGAAAGAGAAAGAGAGAGAGAGAGAGAAGGAAGGAAGAGAACACACAAATCCATTAATGACAGCAGAACCCGAGAGGTGTCTTTGAGATTGCCTGAAGGACCCTTCCTCCACTATGAGTGTCCCAGCTGGTCTCCAGAGTCTGTCTGTCAGCGGACGAGACATAAAAAACTACAACAAATCTCATGTCCTGTTTCACCCTCCGACTGGAGATGCTAACGCTAACCAGCTAGTGCTAATTGGGGAGACCCCAGATGACCAGGCCTCCAGCCCGCTACCCCCCCTGGTGGCCCAGAGCGAAGCCCAGGACAAGCTTCTTATCTGGGGGAGGGAGGAGCGATGTCTGGACCATGACATCCAGGAGTTGGAACTGCTAGAGATACACACCTTCCATGGAGATGGAGGTGAAGGGGGGGATGGAAAGAGATTAGGAGAAGTGGAGGAGGATGATGAAGGAGAGAATTCTAAAAGAGGAGCAGACGAAGGACTGTTGTCGATCTCTTCCAGCTCCACGGCCAGCTGTGTTTCTGTTCACGGGAACGATAACGATGGGAGGGACAGAGGGATGGATAGACAAAAAGAGGTAGCGGGAGAGAGAGAGGTGCTCCGTCAGGACCTCAACTACAGCGTCCCTCGATCAGGTAAAGAGACGGGAGGGGGAGGAGGAGGAGGAGGAGGAGGAGGAGGAGGAGGAGGAGGAGGAGGAGAGCAGAACAGCGTGGGTGACAAAGGGAGTCTCTGTGTGTCTGCCGTTTCCACCCTGAGTAGCAGTCTGGACCCTACTGGACATCCATTGACCTCTAACCCCAATCCCACTACCTCAGCCAATAGAAGGGCTCCCCCTGTTGGCCTGAACTCCACAGCAGCACCACACTCTCAGGACACTCCTAACCTGGGAGAACTACAGTACCCGAGGTCACCTGACCAAGAAGTACATCATCATCAGCACCAGGAAACATCTAACCTGGATGTAGAACTGTCGAGGGGTCAAAGTGCGACAGAGGAGGGGTCTAAACTGGATGTTACCACTCAAAGACAGGACGTGAGGTGTTACCGGGGAAACAGCATCTTGTCCTCCTCAGATGGAGGGATAGGACAGAGGAAGAAGGGAGTAGGAGCTCCTCCTCTTCGCAGACAACAGCTCGTCCGACCTCTCTGTCAGTTGGAACCAGGAAGAGGGAGGAGCTTAGCTGAGCCAATCACAAGACGGCGCTCCTCGACCTCTCCCTCCCTGTCTCCAGATGCAGGTCGTAAGGTCGTGGACCCAGGTCACCACGGGGTCGACGGCAGGCAAACACAAGAGACCCTAGAGGTCAAGAGTTCAATGGTCAACTGTAGCAGTTACTCCCACCTTCACTCCCACCCCCATTACCAGCCCAGCTCCAGTCCTGGAGCTCCCCAGCCCAGCCAGGCCAGCCAGTCTGCCCAGAGAGAGGCTCGTTCCCTGGATAGACGTCGGAGTAGCGCAGAACGTACCGCAAGCCTGGAGAGGAGACATCAGCACCAGGACCAGTCTCAGCTCAGATACCGTAGAACAAACCGCTGTGGGGCTACTGTCACCTCTCAACCATGCTCACACACACCCCCTCGCTCCCCACTCGGAACCCCACAGGGGTCACCACGGAGACAGGATCAACAACAACAACAGCCGATGTCCCCTTCGAGGATCATTACAGGTTCAGCTCGGTATCCCCAGGGCTATGGTAGCAGTGGGCTTAGACCACCTCTCAAATCTAACCTCGCTTCTACAGGGATACCCATACCTCCTCTACACCACCAGGCCCCTAACCCCAGCCCAAGCCCCCCCAAGCCCAAAGGAGTACGGCCCAAAATCATCACCTATATCCGGAAGGGTCCTCAACTCAAACCCCAGGCTTCAGACGGGCCTTACCAGGTCTCCTCCTTGCCCTCCAGGCTCTCTGCCTATACACATACACACTCCCCTGCCACAAACATGCCTCAGAAGCACTCCTCTAGCCCCAAAACGCACACCAACACACACTCCCGCGGCATAGCGTCCAGAAACACACCCGTCCTGAGTGCCTCCAACCTCCTCTACGACAAATACAGACAGGAGATGCAGAAAAACCGTCTGTTCAACTCTGGTATGATGGGAACAGGGATTCGTGGCTACACACACACTGTCCCCCCGACACACACACAGTCTGGCTCTCACACACACACCCACACACACACTGGAGCCCACACTCACAGCCACACAGCCCCTCCGAAGCTGGGCAGCAAGGCTGAGAGCTTCTATGGACCACTGGTGGACAAGTACCAACCAGCAGAGGTAAGGAGGAAGAGAGGGAGAAAGGGAAAGAGTGAGATGGTCTAGGCCTAAACCACACAAATACAACATTACACACTATGGAACACAGAGCTTTTACTATCTCATCCTGGAATATACAAGGTCAGAGGTCAGAGGTCAGAGGTCAGAGGTAAGGAGGAAGAGAGGGAGAAAGGGAGAGAGTGAGATGGTCTAGGCCTAAACCACACAAATACAACATTACACACTATGGAACACAGAGCTTTTACTATCTCATCCTGGAATATACAAGGTCAGAGGTCATCTGCCTTTGGCATAAAGATCAGGAACCCAGACTTCATCAAAGATATCGGAAATACAGACATTGTCATCCTACAAAAAACATGGTATAGAGGTGGTTACCCTCTAGGTTACAGAGAGCTGGTAGTCCCATCCACCACACTACCAGGTGGGTGGTATAGAGGAGACAGACCCACTGGTTACCCTCTAGGTTACAGAGAGCTGGTAGTCCCATCCACCACACTACCAGGTAGGTGGTATAGAGGAGACAGACCCACTGGTTACCCTCTAGGTTACAGAGAGCTGGTAGTCCCATCCACCACACTACCAGGTGGGTGGTATAGAGGAGATGGACCCACTGGTTGTCCTCTAGGTTACAGAGAGCTGGTAGTCCCATCCGCCACACTACCAGGTGGGTGGTATAGAGGAGACAGACCCACTGGTTACCCTCTAGGTTACAGAGAGCTGGTAGTCCCATCCACCACACTACTAGGTGGGTGGTATAGAGGAGATGGACCCACTGGTTGTCCTCTAGGTTACAGAGAGCTGGTAGTCCCATCCACCACACTACCAGGTGGGTGGTATAGAGGAGACAGACCCACTGGTTTCCCCCTAGGTTACAGAGAGCTGGTATTCCCATCCACCAAACTACCAGGTGGGTGGTATAGAGGAGATGGACCCACTGGTTGTCCTCTAGGTTACAGAGAGCTGGTAGTCCCATCCACCACACTACCAGGTGGGTGGTATAGAGGAGATGGACCCACTGGTTGTCCTCTAGGTTACAGAGAGCTGGTAGTCCCATCCACCACACTACCAGGTGGGTGGTATAGAGGAGACAGACCCACTGGTTTCCCCTAGGTTACAGAGAGCTGGTATTCCCATCCACCAAACTACCAGGTGGGTGGTATAGAGGAGATGGACCCACTGGTTGTCCTCTAGGTTACAGAGAGCTGGTAGTCCCATCCACCACACTACCAGGTGGGTGGTATAGAGGAGACAGACCCACTGGTTTCCCCCTAGGTTACAGAGAGCTGGTATTCCCATCCACCAAACTACCAGGTGGGTGGTATAGAGGAGATGGACCCACTGGTTGTCCTCTAGGTTACAGAGAGCTGGTAGTCCCATCCACCACACTACCAGGTGGGTGGTATAGAGGAGACAGACCCACTGGTTTCCCCCTAGGTTACAGAGAGCTGGTATTCCCATCCACCAAACTACCAGGTGGGTGGTATAGAGGAGATGGACCCACTGGTTGTCCTCTAGGTTACAGAGAGCTGGTATTCCCATCCACCACACTACCAGGTGGGTGGTATAGAGGAGACAGACCCACTGGTTTCCCCCTAGGTTACAGAGAGCTGGTATTCCCATCCACCAAACTACCAGGTGTGAAACAGGGAAGGGACTCAGGTTGTATGCTAATTTGGTATAGAGCAGCCCTAACACACACAGGAACATTTGACATCTGGCTAGAAATGAATAAGGAAATGATCTCAACAGATGCTACCTATATCCCCCATTTATTTATTTATTTATTTATTTATTTATTATTATGATTTGATTTAACCTTTATTTAACTAGGCAGTTAAAGAACAAAATCGTATTTACAATGACGGCCTACCAAAAGACTAAAGGCCTCCTGTGGGGACCTGGGGTTATAAATAAATAAATACATACAATATAAAATAAATATAGGACAAAACACATCACGACGAGAGAGTCAACACAACGCTACATAAAGAGAGACCTAAGACAACAGCAAGGTAGCAACACAACATGACAACAACATGGTAGCAACACATGACAACACAGCATGGTAGCAACACAAAATGACAACAACATGGTAGCAACACAAAATGACAACAACATGGTAGCAACACAACATGGTAGCAGCACAACATGGTAGCAGCACAAAACATGGTACACACATTATTGGGCACAGACAACAGCACAAAGGGCAAGAAGGTAGAGACAACAATACATCACACAAAGCAGCCAACACTGTCAGTAAGAGTGTCTATGATTGAGTCTTAGAATCCCCATACTTTAACGATGACAGCTTTTCCATCCTAGAGGGGGAGAGCAACCGTTTCCAGGCCCAGGGACATGTACTAGTCTGTGGCGACCTAAATACCAACAGCTGGACAAGAACCTGACACCCTCAGCACACAGGAGGACAAACAACATTCCCTCCCAAATATGCCCCCCTAGACACAACTATGACAAAACAACCAACAGAAACGGGTCACAACTCCTGCAGCTCTGTCGCACGCTGGGTCTGTACATAGTCAACGGTAGGCTTCGAGGGGACTCCTATGGTAGATACACCTACAGCTCACGTCTTGGCAGTAGTACTGTAGACTACTTTATCACTAACCTCAACCCAGAGTCTCTCAGAGAGTTCACAGTCAGCCCACTGACCTCAACCCAGAGTCTCTCAGAAAGTTCACAGTCAGCCCACTGACCTCAACCCAGAGTCTCTCAGAGCGCTCACAGTCAGTCCACTGACCTCAACCCAGAGTCTCTCAGAGCGCTCACAGTCAGTCCACTGACCTCAACCCAGAGTCTCTCAGAGAGTTCACAGTCAGTCCACTGACCTCAACCCAGAGTCTCTCAGAGCGCTCACAGTCAGTCCACTGACCTCAACCCAGAGTCTCTCAGAGAGTTCACAGTCAGTCCACTGACCTCAACCCAGAGTCTCTCAGAGAGTTCACAGTCAGCCCACTGACCTCAACCCAGAGTCTCTCAGAGCGCTCACAGTCAGTCCACTGACCTCAACCCAGAGTCTCTCAGAGAGTTCACAGTCAGCCCACTGACCTCAACCCAGAGTCTCTCAGAGAGTTCACAGTCAGTCCACTGACCTCAACCCAGAGTCTCTCAGAGCGCTCACAGTCAGTCCACTGACCTCAACCCAGAGTCTCTCAGAGCGTTCACAGTCAGTCCACTGACCTCAACCCAGAGTCTCTCAGAGAGTTCACAGTCAGTCCACTGACCTCAACCCAGAGTCTCTCAGAGAGTTCACAGTCAGTCCACTGACACACTTCAAAGCCAAAGGAACTGCACAATATTAAGAAATGCTATAGATCACCGACTGCCAGTATATCACCGATATCACAGACTGCATCCTTATGTAATACATGTATCACTAGCCACTTTAACTATGCCACTTTGTTTATATACTCATCTCATATGTATATACTGCACTCGATACCATCTACTGCATCTTGCCTATGCTGCTCTGTACCATCACTCATTCATATATCCTTATGTACATGTTCTTTATCCCCTTACACTGTGTATAAGACAGTAGTTTTGGAATTGTTAGTTAGATTACTTGTTGGTTATCACTGCATTGTCGGAACTAGAAGCACAAGCATTTCGCTACACTCGCATTAACATCTGCTAACCATGTGTATGTGACAAATAAAATGTGATTTGATTTGATTTGAGATGGAAGTAGTGTAGAAACCTACCAAAAAAATCACTTAGGCAACAACAAATTCAATCCCTTCCAAACAACTTCCTGGACAAAACATTTCATTGTTTTAGTGAAGGTGTAAACTTGGCAGTAGAAAACCTAAACAGTATATTTGACCTCTGAAATGCGTACTTCGGCCTAAACATCAGCGCCACAGGTAACTTCCACAAAGCTGTGAAAGATCTGAGAGACAAGGCAAGAAGGGTCTTCTATGCCATCAAAAGGAACATAAAATTCAACATACCAATTAGGATCTAGCTAAAAATACTTGAATCAGTCATAGAGCCCATTGCCCTTTATGGTTGTGAGGTCTGGGGTCCGCTCACCAACCAAGAATTCACAAATTGGGAAAAACACCAAATTGAGACTCTGCACGCAGAATTCTGTAAAAAATATCATCCGTCTACAACGTAAGACACCAAATAATGCCTGCAGAGCAGAATTAGGCCGATACCCACTAATTATCAAAATCCAGAAAAGAACCATTAAATTCTACAACCACCTAAAAGGAAGCGATTCCCAAACCTTCCATAACAAAGCCATCACCTACAGAGAGATGAACCTGGAGAAGAGTCCCCTAAGCAAGCTGGTTCTGGGGCTCTGTTCACGAACACAACCATACCCTACAGAGCCCCAGGACAACAGCACAATTAGACCCAACCAAATCATGAGAAAACAAAGAGATAAATACTTAACACATTGGAAAAAATTAACATAAAAACTGAGCAAACTAGAATGCTATTTGGCCCTACACAGAAAGTACACAGTGGCAGAATACATGACCACTGTGACTGACCCATAATTAAAGAAATCTTTGACGATGTACAGACTCAGTGAGTATAGACTTGCTATTGAGAAAGGCCGCCGAAGGCAGACATGGCTCTCAAGAGAAGACAGGCTATGTGCTCACTGCCCACAAAATGAGGTGGAAACTGAGCTGCACTTCCTAACCTCCTGCCCAATGTATGACCATAATAGAGAGACATATTTTATTTAAATTATAAAAACCTGTTTTTGCTTTGTGATTATGGGGTATTGAGTGTAGTTTTATGTGTGAAAAAAAACAATTTAATCAAGTTTAGAATAAGGCTGTAATGTAACATAATGTGGAAAAAGTGTGGGTCTGGACAGGGTGATGTGGTTGATGGAGATGGGGGAGCTATTGGGTCTGGACAGGGTGATGTGGTTGATGGAGATGGGGGAACTATTGGGTCTGGACAGGGTGATGTGGTTGATGGAGATGGGGTGTGAGCTAGTGGGTCTGGACAGGGTGATGTGGTTGATGGAGATGGGGGAGCTATTGGGTCTGGACAGGGTGATGTGGTTGATGGAGATGGGGTGTGAGCTAGTGGGTCTGGACAGGGTGATGTGGTTGATGGAGATGGGGGAGCTATTGGGTCTGGACAGGGTGATGTGGTTGATGGAGATGGGGTGTGAGCTAGTGGGTCTGGACAGGGTGATGTGGTTGATGGAGATGGGGGAGCTAGTGGGTCTGGACAGGGTGATGTGGTTGATGGAGATGGGGGAGCTAGTGGGTCTGGACAGGGTGATGTGGTTGATGGAGATGGGGGAGCTAGTGGGTCTGGACAGGGTGATGTGGTTGATGGAGATGGGGGAGCTATTGGGTCTGGACAGGGTGATGTGGTTGATGGAGATGGGGTGTGAGCTAGTGGGTCTGGACAGGGTGATGTGGTTGATGGAGATGGGGGAGCTAATGGGTCTGGACAGGGTGATGTGGTTGATGGAGATGGGGGAGCTAGTGGGTCTGGACAGGGTGATGTGGTTGATGGAGATGGGGGAGCTAGTGGGTCTGGACAGGGTGATGTGGTTGATGGAGATGGGGGAGCTATTGGGTCTGGACAGGGTGATGTGGTTGATGGAGATGGGGGAACTATTGGGTCTGGACAGGGTGATGTGGTTGATGGAGATGGGGTGTGAGCTAGTGGGTCTGGACAGGGTGATGTGGTTGATGGAGATGGGGGAGCTAGTGGGTCTGGACAGGGTGATGTGGTTGATGGAGATGGGGGAGCTAGTGGGTCTGGACAGGGTGATGTGGTTGATGGAGATGGGGGAGCTAGTGGGTCTGGACAGGGTGATGTGGTTGATGGAGAGCTAGTGGGTCTGGACAGGGTGATGTGGTTGATGGAGATGGGGTGTGAGCTAGTGGGTCTGGACAGGGTGATGTGGTTGATGGAGATGGGGGAGCTAATGGGTCTGGACAGGGTGATGTGGTTGATGGAGATGGGGTGTGAGCTAGTGGGTCTGGACAGGGTGATGTGGTTGATGGAGATGGGGGAGCTAGTGGATCTGGCCAGGGATGATGTAGTTGATGTTTGTATGTCTATGTTTTGTCTATAAAATATCAAATAAAATTGTAAATAAAAGAAAGAAAGAATGCAGTGCACATCTTTTGACCAGAGCTCATATATGGAATGGTTTTAGAAGCACGGATTACCAATGAGCCTTTGTGTTTCTGTTGTGATAAAGAATATGAACACAGTTGATGAAGAAATATAGAACACCCTAACCCTTAAAACAGCCTTTGTCCTTGTGGGGGCCTGGGAGATGACCCCCCCCAGGGAGAATCTTCCTTGGTTTACCATCATTGTGGGGATATCTGGTACCCATGAGGGGAGTAATACAAGCCTCCCCCCACACACACACTAAAATACACAGAACCGTGGAATGTAATTTGCTGACGTTTGGATGAAACTTAACTTGGAAAAAAATAATAAAATAATTGCTCTCTGCTCTTCATAGCAGTTTGATGTAGTTTAACATTTCCTGAAGTTGTCTCCAATATGTTAATCTACAGTGCCAGTCAAAAGTTTGCACACACCTTCTTTATTTTATACTATCTTCTACATTGTAGACTAATAGTGAAGAAATCAAATTGATGTAATAACCAAAATCATCATGAATCATGTAGTAACCAAAAAAAGTGGTTAAAAAAAATCAAAATCTTCAAAGTAGCTTTGCCTTGATGACAGCTTTATGTATGTTTATAGACTAATGAGTACCTGTATATGATTGTGGGACAAGAGCACCAAGTCATCTGTCAACATCTCTTGTGGACAGACGCGCGTAACATAAATGGTAGTAGCATGTGTCAACAGACTGTGGGATGAAACAACTAAAGAGGAACTTTGTTCTGGTACACTGCATGGCTTGTCTGTCCACTGTATTCCAGTTTGTGCCAAGTCTTCATAAGCGACAATAAGAAACTGCAGTGGAGACAGGGGACAACCTTGTCGGGTTCCACTGCATGATTCGTCATCCTGTTGGATGTTTTGGGTCGTATTTTTCTGAGGTCCATATGTGTTGAGAAGAGATTGGAACCAGGAACGAAAAGCTCTCTTTGAAAATGACGAGCAAGTCTATGGGCCAAATGTCCCCCTCAACTCAAAAAGATGCTAAAACCTGCAAAATTGTGATTTGTCCAAAGTACTGGAACTACTGCTGCTCGTTAGATTGTTACAGATTTTGTGCACAACATTTTTTGTTTGGGGGGGTGGGTGTAATTAAATAAACACACTTACACAATGAAAAACACTTTTCATATTTTATTTCATTTAAAAAATATATTTGATTTGATTTGGAATGTTATTTAAAAACACTAGCATATGTTCTGGGAATGTTCCCGGTTTGCTGGGAGTGCACTAAATAGGCAGTAGGCCATTTGGCACTCGTGCTAAAAGGTCTCCTCCACAGGAGGCTTATGCATAATTTAACATCCTCTTCAGAGTTTTCTAAAATGAACATTTACTGTAGTTTACTGTATCCTAACTCACCTCAACTGGAAATGGCTTAACTTTAACTTCCATTTCATTCTCACTTTTCAGATGAGTAGAAATGCGGGCAGCCTTGGTCTCGAGGACCCCTCAGGCCCCAGGATGGCAACCCAGGCGGCTCAAGCCGGCGGCACTGGCAGCCTGCTCCGCTCTGGCATAGGGCTGCGCCCGCAACTGGGTCTGGGAGCTGTTGCACGGGCAACCCCGGGGTCTGTCGTTTTCACTGCAACCAAGAACCAGATGATGGTTCAGAGTCAGAGGACAGCATTGGGATTCAGTCAACCAGTTCAGGCCGTCAGCCCAGCGACCAATCAGAATGGACAGGACAACACAGGTGAGAGGAGAAACGATTAAGCTTACAGTGTTAGAGTTTGCAAAGAACATGTTACTTAGTAACAATTTCAGTTCCAACGATTTCAATGAACATTCCAAAAATGTTACATTGAAACATCAAACAACACATTTTAGCGGCGATGATCACATTTTAAATTACTTTGCTAATCGTACTAAAGGTAACTGCCAAAATAAAGGAAACACCAACATAATGTGTTTCAATAGGTTGTGGGCCACCGCGAGAACGGCTTCAATGATCCTCGGCATAGATTCTAGAAGTGTCTGGAACTCTATTGGAGAAGTACTCTATTCTTCCACCATCGGAATTCCACCATTTTGTGTTTTGTTAATGGTGGTGGAAAACTCTGTCTCAGGCGCCTCTCCAGAATCTCCCATAAGAGTTCAGTTGGGTTGAGATCTGGTGACTGAGACGGCCATATGGTGAAACATCAGCAAGTTGAGCAGTCTTCATCACTGAAGCCCCTGCCAAACATGCCCCAACAATCACCCCTCTTTCAAAACCACTGAGATCTCTTCTTCTAGCCACGGTAGACTATATAATGGGCAACCGGTCCTGGCCTGCATATTTGTACATGACCCTAAAGCATGATGGGATGTTAATTCTACCGCTGCTTTCAATATTCTTATTTAGTTTCCATTATTTTGTCAGTTACCTGTTTCTTTGTCTATTCTAAACTAAATTATAGCACAGCTATGGTAGCCAATAATGGGCAACTGGGCCTGGCCAGTGTTGTGACGTGACTATCATTAATGTGATGACTGCTGGGGCGGCTACCCCCAACTACCACTAATACGGCAGGGTAGCCTAGTGGTTAGAGCGTTGGACTAGTAACCGAAAGGTTGCAAGTTCAAATCCCCGAGCTGACAAGGTACAAATCTGTCGTTCTGCCCCTGAACAGGCAGTTAACCCACTGTTCCTAGGCCGTCATTGAAAATAAGAATTTGTTCTTAACTGACTTGCCTAGTAAAATAAAGGTAAAATAAAATTAATAAAATTATTACCTACTACGCTCAATTATGACTTGATTAAATTAACCATGTAACAAATAACTCATTATGAATTTGGGGCACCACGGGAACAGTTGTTTACCGAGTTACTATCTCCCAACATAAAACTCATAAATAATCTAAATATCGCACAACAGTCGATTATGAATTAATTATCAGTCTCATTCTGAACATCGCATAATTAGTGGATATCTGCATGAACCCTTGGTGATGAGTCAGCAATAAACAAATTGGCTTAATTATTTATCTTCTAAGTAACTAAATCCTCAGAACACAGAATTCGTTAAACACACACAGGATATGTTATTGATTACATACATAATACAATGATAACAAGTGGACTAACAAAAGCATGACCGTTTGGTTACGCAATGGAAAGGGAGGGCCTACTAGGAGAGGGAGAGACAAAGAGTCAATCCAATATATATTTACGCGTAGATGTCTTTCTCTCGTCTCTCTGTTGAAACCACTCGATCTATCTATGTGGTTCGATGTTAGTCTCTGGTTGTCCACCAGAGGGTACAATGTCTTTCTTAGTTGTAGGCTTCTTTTGTTCTGGAGTGTTCGTTAGCATAGATACTTCAGATGTACCACATGGTGTTCAGATGGATCTATTCTTGCCTCTCGTCTTTGGTCAAATGTTCTAGACTACTTTACATGCACAGCTGCACACGGTACATGTTTTGGTCTGGTTTACAAAGTTTCTCACCATTTCAACGTGTGGACCACAGCCTCACATTCTCTGGTCTCCATGGTTGGTTATTCAGGGTACAGCTAGGAGCACTTTACATGTCAACAGCAACCCAGTATGTTTTGGTCTAATGTAAATTTCGTTAGCAAGTCCATTTAAACACTCTGATATTAGGGGCATTCCATCATGCCTACACAATGTCTGTGCTCATGTGAGCATGGTTACTGGCTGGGCTCAAGTTTATATGAAAAGCCATTATCTCATTTAGAAGGCTAAAATCACATTTTTATCTTTTCAAGAAATATTGTCATACTTAATCATATATTTTATACAACGTTTAGATGCAAGCCTGACAACTAGAATGTGTACACCCTCAGAGATACAGTTATTTAATTATACCATCCTTAATGAAGTCACAAAATAACACACATTGACAGGATTGTTCTTTAAATCCCCACCAACCATTTCCCCACATTCTTTATGTTAGAAATATTGTTTCATTATCCACTTTTGGATGTTGGAGTTTTGGCGGCAAAGTCTCTCTGTGTAACAAAGGATTGTCAGCCTTCCATTTCTGCAGAGCCAATGGGAGAGTTTCCGCAAGGTATTTAAGTCATAAAACAGGCACACTCCCCCCTATCCTCTCCTGTGGGAGGAGGAACCAGGAACCACATGATGGGGACCAGGAACCCTGGTGGAGAAGCACCTGCACACTTTAAATTCCTAATTTACTCAAGTGTTTCCTTTATTTCGGTAGTTACCTGTACATGTAGTAGAAAGCTCACATGGCCACATGACTATTGTTTGTTTAGATCCCAAACAGACACTACTTTCTCAGACTGTTAGCTAACGTTAGCAAACTACTGTACGTTAGCTGCAATACCTTCTCAGACTGTTAGCTTACGTTAGCTGCACTACCTTCTCAGACTGTTAGCTAATGTTAGCTGCACTACTGTACGTTAGCTGCAATACCTTCTCAGACTGTTAGCTAACGTTAGCAAACTACTGTACGTTAGCTGCACTACCTTCTCAGACTGTTAGCTAACGTTAGCGAACTACTATACGTTAGCTGCACTACTGTACGTTAGCTGCACTACCTTCTCAGACTGTTAATTAACGTTAGCGAACTACTGTACGTTAGCTGCACTACTGTACGTTAGCTGCAATACCTTCTCAGACTGTTAATTAACGTTAGCGAACTACTGTACGTTAGCTGCAATACCTTCTCAGACTGTTAGCTAATGTTAGCAAACTACTGTACATTAGCAAACTACTGTATGTTAGCTGCACTACCTTCTCAGACTGTTAGCTAATGTTAGCGAACTACTGTACATTAGCTGCAATACCTTCTCAGAATGTTAGCGAACTACTGTACGTTAGCTGCAATACCTTCTCAGACTTTTAGCTAACGTTAGAAACTACTGGAATGGGATGGGAGAGTTTGATTTTACTATGCAAGGTTGTAGACAGATTCAATGTGCGGGAGGCAGGTAGCCTAGTGGTTGGAATGGAGGGGCGGCAGATAGCCTAGTGGTTAGAGCATTGTACTAGTAACCAAAAAGTTGCAAGTTCAAATCACTGAGCTGACAAGGCTGACTGTTCCCCGGTAGGCTGTCATTGTAAATAATAATTTGTTCTTAACTGACTTGACCAGTTAAATAAAGGTAAAATAAAGAATGTTCTGTAGTGTATCTGTTCATATTTTGTGAGAGGGACTTCCTCTCCTTCCCTTCCCTTCTCTCCTCCTCCTCTCCCTCTCTCCTCTTCCTCTCCTTCCCTTCTCTCCTCTTCCTCTTCCTCTCCTTCTCTCCTCTTCCTCTTCCTCTCCTTCTCTCCTCTTCCTCTTCCTCTCCTTCTCTCCTCTTCCTCTCCTTCCCTTCTCTCCTCTTCCTCTTCCTCTCCTTCTCTCCTCTTCCTCTTACTCTCCTTCCCTTCTCTCCTCTTCCTCTTCCTCTCCTTCTCTCCTCTTCCTCTTCCTCTTCCTCTCCTTCTCTCCTCTTCCTCTCCTTCCCTTCTCTCCTCTTCCTCTTCCTCTACCTCTCCTTCTCTCCTCTTCCTCTTCCTCTCCTTCTCAACTCTTCCTCTTCCTCTCCTTCCCTTCTCTCCTCTTCCTCTCCTTCCCTTCTCTCCTCTTCCTCTTCCTCTCCTTCTCTCCTCTTCCTCTTCCTCTCCTTCCCTTCTCTCCTCTTCCTCTCCTAGTTCAATTGGACTGAGATGAAAGCAGCTCATTATTATGGAGTCTAACATTAATTTTGCACTGATCACCAGTCAGTGTTGATCGGATAGTCAGGCAACAAAGCTCTAGAAAGGTGGAGAGAGAGACAGAGAGCAAGAGAGAGATTATATGTTGTTGTATCTAGTGCTGGCACAGCTTCTCCAATGCCCATTGGCTGTATCTGTGATTGAATAGATAAACTCAATGTATCTATTCAGTGTGTGTGTGTGTGTGTGTGTGTGTGTGTGTGTGTGTGTGTGTGTGTGTGTGTGTGTGTGTGTGTGTGTGTGTGTGTGTGTGTGTGTGTGTGTGTGTGTGTGTCCGTGTGTCCGTGTGTGTGTGTGTGTCCGTGTGTGTGTGTGTAGCAGCCCTTCAAGGAGATACTAACACACACAGTATACGTAATGGGTTCTTGAGGGCGAGAAGAGAGAGAGCATACATTTTACACATGCCACTATCCATATGCCACACACACACACACACACACACACACACACACACACACACACACACACACACACACACACACACACACACACACACACACACACACACACACACACACACACACACACACACACACACACACACACACACACACACACACACACACACAGAGTAAAACAAAAATATTAGTGTTCCAAAAAAGGTCCAGTTCCCAGAAACAACTTCGGCCTGGGGTCACCAACCAACGTCCATGTTATCATGTGGCTGGTTCCTAATCCTCTCTCTCTCTCTCTCTCTCTCTCTCTCTCTCTCTCTCTCTCTCTCTCTCTCTCTCTCTCTCTCTCTCTCTCTCTCTCTCTCTCTCTCTCTCTCTCTCTCTCTCTCTCTCTCTCTCTCTCTCTCTCTCTCTCTCTCTCTCTCTCTCTCTCTCTCTCTCTCTCTCTGTCTCTCTCTCTCTCTCTCTCTCTCTCTCTCCTCTCTCTCTCTCTCTCTCTCTCTCTCTCTCTCTCTCTCTCTCTCTCTCTCTCTCTCTCTCTCTGTGTCTCTCTCCCTCTCTCTCTCTCTCTCTCTCTCTCTCTCTCTCTGTCTCTCTCTGTATGCTTGTCATCAACAAGGACTAGGGAGTTTTTTAGGATGAAATAAATGTAATAGAGCTAAGCACAGACAAAACCCTGGAGGAAAACCTGGTACAGTCTGCTTTCCACCAGACACTGGGAGATGAATTCACCTTTCAGCAGGACAATAACCTATAACACAAGGCCAAATATACACTGGAGTTGCTTACCAAGAAGACACTGAATGTTCCTGATTGGCCTAGTTTTGACAGTTTATTTTGGGGGGGGGGGGGGTTAAATAAATAAATAAAAACATTTTCTTAAAGTCTGAAGTCAGAGATTTTCCGAGAATTGTTTTGAACATCAAACGGAAGGCTTCATCAGCACCACTAATAATAAGCTGGAGGCAGTACGCTTTTTAAAAACATGCTTCTTTGTTTGAAACATTAGTGTTTTAATACTATAAGGCATGTCTTTGCTTCAAAGTTTCTTCCAATTTGATCACCTCTTTTCAACACAGACATTTTCTCTGTCATATGAAACTGACCTTTTGTGTGGGGTTTTTCCACTGTGCATGTGTGTGTGTGTGTGTGTGTGTGTGTGTGTGTGTGTGTGTGTGTGTGTGTGTGTGTGTGTGTGTGTGTGTGTGCGTGTGTGTGTGCGTGTGTGCGTGCGTGCGTGCGTGCGTGCGTGCGTGCGTGCGTGCGTGCGTGTGTGTGTGTGTGTGCACACCCAAGCCCTGAGCCCTGCCTTCACACACTGTATCATATACAGGCACAGTCATATACAGGACATGCATTACATTACATATGCTGTTTGTTGTGTGTATGTCGTTCCATGGCTTTGCACCCACAGCAGACTAGGCCCAGGTCCAGACAGGGGGCTTGAGTACAGCTGGTGGCTCAGCAAAAGGACCTGGATTCTGGGTAGAAGGAGGAAGGAAGGAGGAGCTGAGCTCCAGACCTCACAATCTGGCAGTGATGCTCTCTCTCCTCTTTCCCTTTGGCCCATCGTTGGAGGCTATGCTGGCAAGCACACTGAAGCTCTCACTCTCTCCCCACCCTCTCTCTCTCCCTCTCTCTCCCATATCTCTCTCCTTCCCTCCCCCCTCTCTTTCCCTTTGGAGAATGGTTGGAGGCTGGCACGCATACTGAAGCTTTCTCTCTATCCCCCTCCTCTCTCTCTCCCTCCCTCCCCTTTTTCCCCTCCCTCCCTCCCTCCCTCCCTCCCCCCTCCTCCCTCTGACCCATGGTTAGAGTCTAGGCTGGCATGCATACTGAAGCTGCAGTGTTTATTTGATAACAGCTCAGTGAACAGCAGTGGCCTGTCATTTGTTAACAGTTCAGTGTGTTATTATTTTGCGGTAGAATAGGGTTAATATAGTATAATATTAGTATAGGGTTAATATAGTATAATAGTAGTATAGGGTTAGGGTTAATCGCTCTCTCTGTCTCTATCTCTCCCTAACTCTGTCCCTCTCTCAATTCAATTCAATTGAAGGGCTTTATTGTAATTGGAAACACACATGAACATTTCCAAAGTAAGTGAACTAGGCAATAAACAAAAATTAAATTAACAATATAAATTACCAGTGAACTTTAAGCTAACAAAAGTTCCAAAATAATACAGAAATTACAAATGTCATTATGTGCAAATAGTTAAAGTACAAAAGGGAAAATAAATAAACATAAATATGGGTTGTATTTAAAATTGTGTTTGTTCTTCACTGGTTGCCCTTTTCTTGTAGATATGGGAGTTTATCAAAACAAGTTGGGTTTGTTATGGGATACTGTTGTTTTCCCCCCAATGGATGTTTGAGTTTATCAAAATTCGATGTGTTTGTGGGTCTATGGAAATATGTATCTCTAATATGGTCATGCATTGGGCAGGAGGAAGTGCAGCTCAGTTTCCACTTCATTTTGTGGGCAGTGAGCACATAGCCCGTCTTCTCTTGAGAGCCATGTCTGTCTACGGCGGCCTCTCTCAATAGCAAGGCTATGCTCACTGAGTCTGTACATAGTCAAAGCTTTCCTTAAGTTTGAGTCAGTCTCAGTGGTCAGGTTTTCTGCCGCTGTGTACTCTCTGTGTAGGGCCAAATAGCATTCTAGTTTGCTCTGTTTTGTTTTATTGATGAAGTCAATCTCTCCTCCACTTTGAGCCTTGAGAGATTGACATGCATATTATTAATGTTAGCTCTCTGTGTATATTTAAGGGCCAGCCGTGCTGCCCTGTTCTGAGCCAATTGTAATTTTCAAAGGTCCCTCTTGATGGCACCTGGCCAGACGACTGACCGGTAGTCCAGGTGCGACAAAACTAGGACCTGTAGGACCTGCCTTGTTGATAGCACTGTTAAGAAGGTAGAAACTAGGTAGATTAGCGCTTTATTATGGACATACTTCTCCCAATCTTAGCTATTGTTGTAACAATATGTTTTGACCATGACAGTTTAAATTAGTTGATGTTTACAGGTTTAGTTGAGGTTTACAGTTTCAATAATGATTTGTCCCAAAGACAATGACTTTAATTTTAGAAATATTTAGGACAAACCTATTTCTTGCCACCCATTTTGAAACAAACTGCAGCTCTTTGTTAGGTGTTGCAGTGATTTCACTCGCATTAGTGGCCGATGTGTATAGTGTTGAGTCATCCGCAAAACTAGACACACTGGCTTTACTCAAAAAAAAAGTAAGGGGCCTAGACAGCTGCCCTGGGGAATTCCTGATTCTACCTGGATTATGTTGGAGAGGGTTCCATTAAAGAACACCCTCTGTGTTCTGTTAGACAAGTAACTCTTCTTAATCCACAATATTGTAACGATGCATGCTGAGAGTCGGGAAGCAGGGAAGCAGGGAGTGAATACGGTTAATAAATAAACAAACATTAACAAAACTAGAAACACGAACAGCCCACCGACATGAAACAGATACAGAAACATTAACGCCTGCGTAAGGAACCAAAGGGAGTGAAATAAATAGGACAGATAATCAAGGAGGTGATGGAGTCCAGGTGAGTGTCAGTAAGCGCTGGTGCAAGTTATGATGGTGACAGGTGTGTGTAATAATCAGCTGTCTAGTGACCTAGAGAGGGAGAATACATGACAAATATAGCAAGGGTTGTAAAGCCATAACACATACGTTTTTTCCAGCAGCAGATCGATAATGTCAAAAGCCGCACTGAAGTTTAACAAAACAGCTCCCACAATCTGTTTATCATCAATTTTCTCTCAGCCAATCATCAGTCATTTGTGTAAGTGCTGTGTTTGTTGAATGTCCTTCCTTATAAGAATGCTGAAAATCTGTTGTTTGCAGTAAAAATTGTATTATATCTGGTCGAACACAAATTTTACTATTAGACCTCAGTAATTTTCCATCCAAGTTATCAGACCCTGGTGGTTTGTTGATATATAACAAAAAAATAATCACCTCTTCCACAGTGTCTTGATATCATTTAGATTTTGTATTTATATTTGTGGTTCTGGCAACTGGACCTTTTTTGTAACACCATTATTTGTGTCTTACTGAGATTTACTGTCAGGGCCCAGGTCTGGCAGAATCTGTGCAGAAGATCTAGGTGATGCTGTTGGCCCTAATTGGTTGGGGACAGAAGCACCAGATCATCAGAAAACAGTAGACATTTGACTTCAGATTCTAGTAGGCCAGGTGTTGCGGAATGCTCTAATTCCCTTGCCATTTTGTTGACCGTGAGCTCCAAAACTATTGGGACAGTGACACGTTTTGTTGTTTTGGCTCTGCACTATGGATTTGAAATGATACAATGCCTGTAACAGGTGTCGTCGTCGGATGAGGAGGAATCGGACCAAAGCGCAGCGTGATAAGTGTTCATGACTTTTATTGAACTGACCACTGAAACAAAATAACAAGGTGAATAAACAAAACCGAAACAGTCCTGTCAGTCCTGACAGAAAACAACTACCTACCAAACATAGGTGGGAAAAAGCTACCTAAGTATGGTTCCCAATCAGAGACAACGATAGTCAGCTGTCCCTGATTAAGAACCATACCCGGCCAAAACAAAAAACGACAAAACATAGAAAAAATAACATAGAATGCCCACCCAAATCACACCCTGACCAAACCAAAATAGAGACATAAAAAGCTCTAAGGTCAGGCCGTGACAATGCCTTTGAGGATAAAGTGCAGACTGTCAGCTTTAATTTGACCAAAAGTATTCGGACAAATTCACTTATATGTGTATTAAAAAGTGGTAAAAGTTTAGTATTTGGTCCCATATTCATAGCACACAATGACTTCATCGAGATTATGACTCTACACATTTGTCGGATGCATTTGCTGTTTGTTTTGGTTGTGATTGTGATCAGATCAGAACCCAGTGGTAGTCCATTAGTTGATTCTAAGATTTTTGTTTGATTAAGATTGGAGAAGTGGTTTATCCATACGTTTTCATTTACATCTCCATTTTGGACAGATAACTCTTCGTGTTGTTGTTTGTTTAGTGTGTTCCAATTTTCCTTAGAATTCTATAATATTTGTATTTGTTTAACCTTTATTTAACAAGACAGTCAGTTAAGAACAGTAATTAAGAACAAATTATTATTTAAATATAGTTGATTCTAACATTTGTATTTGATCATGTATACAGTATGTTTTTGCTGTTTGTTAAAAAGGGCCAATAAGATTGGAGAAGTGGTTTATTCATACATCTCCATGTTAGATGGATAACTCTTCCTGTTGTTCTTTGTTAAAAAGGGCCAATAAGATTGGAGAAGTGGTTTATTCATACATCTCCATGTTAGATGGATAACTCTTCCTGTTGTTCTTTGTTAAAAAGGGCCAATAAGATTGGAGAAGTGGTTTATTCAGACATCTCCATGTTAGATGGATAACTCTTCCTGTTGTTCTTTGTTAAAAAGGGCCAATAAGATTGGAGAAGTGGTTTATTCATACATCTCCATGTTAGATGGATAACTCTTCCTGTTGTTCTTTGTTAAAAAGGGCCAATAAGATTGGAGACGTGGTTTATTCATACATCTCCATGTTAGATGGATAACTCTTCCTGTTGTTCTTTGTTAAAAAGGGCCAATAAGATTGGAGAAGTGGTTTATTCATACATCTCCATGTCAGATGGATAACTCTTCCTGTTGTTCTTTGTTAAAAAGGGCCAATAAGATTGGAGAAGTGGTTTATTCATACATCTCCATGTTAGATGGATAACTCTTCCTGTTGTTGTTTGTTATAGAGCCAATAAGATTGGAGAAGTGGTTTATTCATACATCTCCATGTTAGATGGATAACTCTTCCTGTTGTTCTTTGTTATAGGGCCAATAAGATTGGAGAAGTGGTTTATTCAGACATCTCCATGTTAGATGAATAACTCTTCCTGTTGTTGTTTGTTTAGTGTTTTCCAATTATCCCAGAATCAAATCAAAGTTTATTAGTCACGTGCGCTGAATACAACAGGTGTAGTAGACCTTACAGTGAAATGCTGAATACAACAGGTGTTTCTTACAGTGAAATGCTGAATACAACAGGTGTAGTAGACCTCACAGTGAAATGCTGAATATAACAGGTGTAGTAGACCTCACAGTGAAATGCTGAATACAACAGGTGTAGTAGACCTCACAGTGAAATGCTGAATACAACAGGTGTAGTAGACCTTACAGTGAAATGCTGAATACATCAGGTGTAGTAGACATCACAGTGAAATGCTGAATACAACAGGTGTTTCTTACAGTGAAATGCTGAATACAACAGGTGTAGTAGACCTTACAGTGAAATGCTGAATACAACAGGTGTAGTAGACCTTACAGTGAAATGCTGAATAAAACAGGTGTAGTAGACCTTACAGTGAAATGCTGAATACAACAGGTATAGTAGACCTTACAGTGAAATGCTGAATACAACAAGTGTAGACCTTAGAGTGAAATGCTTACTTACAGGCTCTAACCAGTAGGGCAAAAAAGGTATTAGGTGAACAATAAGTAAGTAAAGAAATAAAACAACAGTAAAAAGACAGGCTATATACAGTAGAGAGGCTATATACAGTAGAGAGGCTATATACAGTAGAGAGGCTATATACAGTAGAGGGGCTATATACAGTAGAGAGGCTATATACAGTAGAGAGGCTATATACAGTAGAGGGGCTATATACAGTAGAGAGGCTATATACAGTAGAGAGGCTATATACAGTAGAGCGGTTATATACAGTAGAGAGGTTATATACAGGAGAGAGGTTATATACAGTAGAGAGGCTGTATACAGTAGAGGCAATATACAGTAGAGAGGCTATATACAGTAGAGAGGCTATATACAGTAGAGAGGCTATATACAGTAGAGAGGCTATATACAGTAGAGCGGTTATATACAGTAGAGAGGTTATATACAGGAGAGAGGTTATATACAGTAGAGAGGCTGTATACAGTAGAGGCAATATACAGTAGAGAGGCTATATACAGTAGAGAGGCTATATACAGTAGAGGGGCTATATACAGTAGAGCGGCTATATACAGGAGAGAGGTTATATACAGTAGAGAGGCTGTATACAGTAGAGGCAATATACAGTAGAGAGGCTATATACAGTAGAGGCTATATACAGTAGAGAGGCTATATACAGTAGAGGGGCTATATACAGTAGAGCGGCTATATACAGTAGAGGGGCTATATACAGTAGAGAGGCTATATACAGTAGAGAGGCTATATACAGTAGAGGGGCTATATACAGTAGCGAGGCTATATACAGTAGAGAGGTTATATACAGTAGAGAGGCTATATACAGTAGAGAGGCTATATACAGTAGACGGGCTATATACAGTAGACAGGCTATATACAGTAGAGAGGCTATATACAGTAGAGAGGCTATATACAGTAGACAGGCTATATACAGTAGAGGGGCTATATACAGTAGACAGGCTATATACAGTAGAGAGGCTATATACAGTAGACAGGCTATATACAGTAGAGGGGCCATATACAGTAGAGAGGCTATATACAGTAGAGAGGCTATATACAGTAGAGAGTCTCTATACAGTAGAGAGGCTATATACAGTAGCGAGGCTATATACAGTAGCGAGGCTATATACAGTAGAGAGGCTATATACAGTAGAGAGGCTATAAAAGTAGCGAGGCTATATACAGTAAAGACTATATACAGTAGAGAGGCTATATACAGTAGAGAGGATATATACAGTAGAGAGGCTATATACAGTAGCGAGGCTCTATACAGTAGAGAGGCTATATACAGTAGACAGGCTATATACAGTAGAGGGGCTATATACAGTAGACAGGCTATATACAGTAGAGAGGCTATATACAGTAGACAGGCTATATACAGTAGAGGGGCCATATACAGTAGAGAGGCTATATACAGTAGCGAGGCTATATACAGTAGAGACTATATACAGTAGAGAGGCTATATACAGTAGAGAGGATATATACAGTAGAGAGGCTATATACAGTAGCGAGGCTCTATACAGTAGAGAGTCTCTATACAGTAGAGAGGCTATATACAGTAGCGAGGCTATATACAGTAGAGACTATATACAGTAGAGAGGCTATAAAAGTAGCGAGGTGTTTGGTGTTTTCCATACAGACACCGGTTAGTCAGGCTGATTGAGGTAGTATGTACATGTAGATATGGTTAAAGTGACTATGCATATATGATAAACAGAGAGTAGCAGCAGCGTAAAAGAGGGGTTGGTGGGTGGTGGGACACAATGCAAATAGTCCGGGTTAACCATTGATTACCTGTTCAGGAGTCTTATGCCTTGGGGGTAAAAACTATTGAGAAGCCTTTTTGTCCTAGACTTGGCACTCCGGTACCACTTGCCATGCGGTAGTAGAAGGAACAAGCCTATGACTGGGGTGGCTGGGGTCTTTAACCATTTTTAGGGCCTTGCCCTGACTCCGCCTGGTGTAGAGGTCCTGGATGGCAGGCAGCGTTTCCCCAGTGATTTATTGGGTCGTACGCACTACCCTCTGTAGTGCCTTGTGGTCAGAGGCCGAGCAGTTGCCGTACCAGGCAGTGATGCAATCCTTTTCCTGTCCACAATGCTCTCGATGGTGCAGATGTAGAACCATTTGAGGATCTCAGGACCCATGCCAAATCTTTTTAGTTTCCTGAGGGGGAATAGGCTTTGTCGTGTCGTCTTCACGACTGTCTTGGTGTGTTTGGACCATTCTAGTTTGTTGTTGATGTGGACCCCAAGGAACTTGAAGCTCTCAACCTGCTCCACTACAGCCCTGTCGGTGAGAATGGGGCGTGCTTGGTCCTCCTTTTCCTGTAGCCCACAATAATCTCCTTAGTCTTGGTTATGTTGAGGGAGAGGTTGTTATTCTGGCACCACCCGGCCAGGTCTCTGACTTCCTCCCAATCTTGTCTTTGTCGATGTTGTTTCGTCTGCAAACATAATGATGGTGTTGGAGTCGTGCCTGGCCATGCAGTCGTGGGTGAACAGGGAGTACAGGAGGGGACTGAGCACGCACCCCTGGGGAGCTCCAGTGTTGAGGATCAGTGTGGCAGATCTGTTACTACCTACCCTCAACACCTGGGGGCGGCCCGTCAGGAAGTCAAGGATCCAGAAGTTGTTAGATTCTATAGATTCTTCAATTAGATTGAGCCGATTTCTGATGTTGTTCCTTCTTTTCCCGTAGTGTATTTCTTCTTTGTTTTAGTGAATCAAGACTCAGATTTTCTGGGTCTCTATGTTTTTGGTTGGATCGGTTTCTTAGGTTTTTGCATTCTTCATCAAACCATTTGTCATTGTTGTTAATTTTCTTAGGTTGTCTGCTTGACATTTTTTAGATTTGACAGGGAAGTTGTGAGCTCAAATATATTTAGATTTACTACAAGTTTACACCTTCACTATTACATTTTGTCCAGGAAGTTGTCTAAAAGGGATTGAATTTGTTTTGGCCTCATTGTTTGTTGGTATATTTCTACTTTCCTTCCATCTAAAGCATTCTTACTATTATCCAGTTCCTTTGTAAATAGTCCAAATTAGTGAAGTGAAAAAATAAAATAAAATAGCAATAAAAGCTCCACAGAGAGATTGGAGTATCTGTCCATAGGACCACTTTAAGCCGTACACTTCACAGAGCTGGGATTTACGGAAGTCTCCAGAAAAAAGCCATTGCTTAAAGAAAAAAATAAGCAAACACGTTTGGTGTTTTCCAAAAGGCTTGTGGGAAACTCCCCAAACATATGGAAGAAGGTACTCTGGTCAGATGAGCCTAAAATTGAGCTTTTTGGCAATCAAGGAAAATGCTATGTCTGGCGCAAACCCAACACCTTTCATCACCCCGAGAACACATTCACCATCCACCATTGTTTTTTATTGGCAGGGACAGGGAAACTGGTCAGAATTGAAGCAATGATTGATGGCGCTAAATACAGGGAAATTCTTGAGGGAAACCTGTTTCAGTCTTCCAGTGATTTGAGACTGGGACGGAGGTTCACCTTCCAGCAGGACAATGACCCTAAGCATATTACTAAAGCAACACTTGAGTGGTTTAAGGGGAAACATTTACATGTCTTGGAATGGCCTAGTCAAAGCCCAGACATCAATCCAATTGAGAATCTGTGGTATGACTCAAAGATTGCTGTACACCAGCGGAACCCATCCAACTTGAAGGAGCTGGAGCATTTTTGCCTTGAAGAATGGACAACAATACCAGTGGCTAGATGTGCCAAGCTTATAGAGACATACCCCAAGAGACATGCAGCTGTAATTGCTGCAAAAAGGTGGCTCTACAAAGTATTGAGTTTGGGGGGGGTGAATAGTTATGCTCAAGTTTTCCATTTTTTGTCTTATTTCTTGTTTGTTTCACAAGAAAAAATATTTTGCATCTTCAAAGTGGTAGGCATGTTGTGTAAATCAAATGATACAAACCCCTCAAAAAGCTATTTTAATTGCAGGTTGTAAGGCAACAAAATAGAGAAATGCCAAGGGGGCTGAATACTTTCGCAAGCTACTGTATATGGGGTGTGGCCAGGGTTTGTTTGTGGGGGGGAGGTTGACTGGTTGGGGTGGGGGTGGGGGTGGTGATGCTGTGGTCTGGGTGTAAGTCCTCTTGGCTTGGATCCTCCGGGTGCAGGTCCCCTCGATGAAGGTCTGGGAGGGTCTTGCGGGTCTGGGCGGGTGATCATCGCTCTGTTGCTCCTGTGCTGAGGGTACGGTTGAGTCTGATGTCTTTTCAAGAGTCCAGGTTGGCTCTGTCGCTTTGTAGAGGTGTACCTGGTCGTAGAGGGTAGACATTGGTCATTGGTCACATTGGGAAATCCGCTCTACGGATGAAAGCATTTCCGTGGTAATGACTTCCTTCTTATTTCAGAAGGAGAGGAGGAGGAAGGGTACAAGGGACATGTAGCTTTAGTAAGTCAGAAAACGTTGCCCGCAATTTTATTAACAAAGCCCCTGATGCAGAACTGGAGACAGATGGAGGGAGGGAGGGATGGTTGAGTGGATGTGGGGGTGTATTTTATGAGGGGATCATTTGGCATATGAGTTCCTTTCTCTCCTTCCATCTCCATCTCACCCTCTCTCTCTAATTCTCTCTCTTTGCCTCACTCTCTCGCTCTCCCTCTATCGCTCTACCTCTCTCTCCCTCTATCTCTATCTCCCTCTCTCTCTCCTTTTCACTCTCTCTTTTCACTCACTCTTTTCACTCTCTCTCTCTATCTCTCACTCTCTCTCTCCCTCTCTATCTCTCTCACTCCCTCTCTCCCTCTCTCCCTCCCTCTCCCTCTCTCTCTCCCTATATCTCCCTCTCTATCTCCTTCTCACTCTCCCTATATATCTCTCTCTCCCTCTCTCGCTCCTTCTCCCTCTATCTCCCTCTCTCTCTCCCTCTCCCTATATCTCCCTATATCTCCCTATCTATCTCCCTCTCTCTCTCCCTCTCTCTATCTCCCTCTCTGTGTGAAAGAGTTCCCTATCCCTATACCTCTCTCTCTCTCTCTCCCTCCTATCTCTCTCGCTCTCTCTCGCTCTCTCTGTTTGAGTGCTGTTATTACAGTACCGTGCATTGAAGCACACAGCTATGCCTAATGGAGAAGTGCACACACACACACACACACACACACACACACACACACACACACACACACACACACACACACACACACACACACACACACACACACACACACACACACACACACACACACACACACACACACACACACACACACACACACACAGAGACCAGAGGGCTGTCTGTCTTATCTCTGTGGCCAGAATTAGTGGCTCTAGCTGGGGGGGGGGGCTTGTACATTCACCCAGCAGCTTAGAGAAAGGCAGAAGAGAGTTAGAGAGAGACAGAGAGAGAGAGAGAGAGAGAGAGAGAGAGCAAAAAATGAGCTACAGGACAAAATAAAAACCCTCCAACCCAAAAAGGCCTGTGGTGTCGATGGTATCCTTAATGAAATGATCAAATATACAGACAATAAATTCCAATTGGCTATACTAAAACTCTTTAACATCATCCTTAGCTCTGGCATCTTCCCCAATATTTGGAACCAAGGACTGATCACCTTAATCCACAAAAGTGGAGACAAATTCAACCCCAATAACTACCGTGGGATATGCGTCAACAACAACCTTGGGAAAATCCTCTGCATTATCATTAACAGCAGACTCGTACATTTCCTCAATGAAAACAATGTACTGAGCAAATGTCAAATGTGCTTTTTACCAAATTACCGTACAACAGACCACGTATTCACCCTGCACACCCTAATTGACAACCAAACAAACCAAAACAAAGGCAAAGTCTTCTCATGATTTGTTGATTTCAAAATTTGGCATGAGGGTCTGCTCTACAAATGGATGGAAAGTGGTGTTGGGGGTAAAACATATGACATTATAAAATCCATGTACACAAACAAAAAGTGTGCGGTTAAAATTGGCAAAAAACACACACATTTCTTCCCACAGGGCCGTGGGGTGAGACAGGGATGCAGCTAAAGCCCCACCCTCTTCAACATATATATCAACGAATTGGCGCGGGCACTAGAAAAGTCTGCAGCACCTGGCCTCACCCTACTAGAATCCGAAGTCAAATGTCTACTGTTTGCTGATGATCTGGTGCTTCTGTCACCAACCAAGGAGGGCCTACAGCAGCACCTAGATATTCTGCACAGATTCTGCCAGACCTGGGCCTTGACAGTAAATCTCAGTAAGACCAAAATAATGGTGTTCCAAAAAAGGTCCAGTCGCCAGGACCACAAATACAAATTCCATCTAGACAACATTGCCCTAGAGCACACAAAAAACTATACATACCTTGGCCTAAACATCAGAAATACAGGTAACTTCCACAAAGCTGTGAACGAACTGAGAGACAAAAAATACTTGAATCAGTCATAGAGCCAAATTTATTTTTATGGTTGTGAGGTCTGGGGTACGCTCACCAACCAAGACTTCACAAAATGGGACAAACACCAAATTGAGACTCTGCATGCAGAATTCTGCAAAAATATCCTCCGTGTACAACGTAGAACACCAAATAATGCATGCAGAGCAGAATTAGGCCGATACCCCCTAATTATCAAAATCCAGAAAAGAGCCATTCAATTCTACAACCACCTAAAAGGAATCGATTCCCAAACCTTCCATAACAAAGCCATCACTTACAGAGAGATGAACCTGGAGAAGAGTTCCCTAAGCAAGCTGGTCCTGGGGCTCTGTTCACAAACACAAACAAACCCCACAGAGCCCCAGGACAGCAGCACAATTAGACCCAATCAAATCATGAGAAAACAAAAAGACAATTACTTGACACATTGGAAAGAATTAACAAAACAACAGAGCAAACTAGAATGCTATTTGGCCCTAAACAGAGAGTACACAGTGGCAGAATACCTGACCACTGTGACTGACCCTAAACAGAGAGTACACAGTGGCAGAATACCTGACCACTGTGACTGACCCAAAATTAAGGAAAGCTTTGACTATGTATAGACTCAGTGAGCATAGCCTTGCTATTGAGAAAAGCCGCCGTAGGCAGACATGGATCTCAAGAGAAGACAGGCTATGTGCTCACTGCCCACAAAATGAGGTGGAAACTGAGCTGCACTTCCTAACCTCCTGCCAAATATATGACCATATTAGAGAGACATATTTTCCTCAGATTACACAGACCCACAAACAGTTTGATAACAAACCCAACTTGTTTTGATAAACTCCCATATCTACTGGGTGAAATTCCACAGTGTGCCGTCACAGAAGCAAGATTTGTGACCTGCTGTCACGAGAAAAGGGCAACCAGTGAAGAACAAACACCATTGTAAATACAACCCATATTTATGCTTATTTATTTTCCCTTGTGTCCTTTAACCATTTGTACATCGTTGCAGCACTGTATATATATATATATATATAATATGACATTTGAAATGTCTTTATTGTTTTGAAACTTCCGTATGTGTAATGTTTAATGTACATTTTTATATTTCACTTTTGTATATTATCTACCTCACTTGCTTTGGCAATGTCAACACGTTTCCCAAGAAAGCCCCTTGAATTGAATTGAACCCCCCTTATCACTCTCAAATCTCAATACTTTATTTTTCCATACTCCTCTCTTTCTCCTTTTCCCACTTCTTGTCGTCCTCATCTTCTATCTTCCCTTGTCTCCTGTTTCCCCTGGAAGACTGAGTCAGCTTGGTTCCACTGGAAGTCTGAGTCAGCTTGGTTCCCCTGGAAGTCTGAGTCAGCTTGGTTCCACTGGAAGTCTGAGTCAGCTTGGTTCCACTGGAAGTCTGAGTCAGCTTGGTTCCCCTGGAAGACTGAGTCAGCTTGGTTCCCCTGGAAGTCTGAGTCAGCTTGGTTCCCCTGGAAGACTGAGTCAGCTTGGTTCCCCTGGAAGACTGAGTCAGCTTGGTTCCCCTGGAAGACTGAGTCAGCTCTGTTCTGAGTTCCACTTCAATGTTGATTAGAGAATCTTGACTCGGGCAGAGACACACTGTAGAGAACCTAACAGACAACCAGTATCTATATAAACCACTACTGTAGAGAACCTAACAGACAACCAGTATCTATATAAACCACTACTGTAGAGAACCTAACAGACAACCCAGTATCTATATAATATAGTATATATAAACCACTACTGTAGAGAACCTAACAGACAACCCAGTATCTATATAAACCACTACTGTAGAGAACCTAACAGACAACCAGTATCTATATAATATAGTATATATAAACCACTACTGTAGAGAACCTAACAGACAACCAGTATCTATATAAACCACCACTGTAGAGAACCTAACAGACAACCCAGTATCTATATAAACCACTACTGTAGAGAACCTAACAGACAACCCAGTATCTATATAAACCACCACTGTAGAGAACCTCACAGACAACCCAGTATCTATATAAACCACTACTGTAGAGAACCTAACAGACAACCCAGTATCTATATAAACCACTACTGTAGAGAACCTAACAGAAACCCAGTATCTATATAATATAGTATATATAAACCACTACTGTAGAGAACCTAACAGACAACCCAGTATCTATATAAACCACTACTGTAGAGAACCTAACAGACAACCAGTATCTATATAAACCACCACTGTAGAGAACCTAACAGACAACCCAGTATCTATATAATATAGTATATATAAACCACTACTATAGAGAACCTAACAGACAACCCAGTATCTATATAAACCACTACTGTAGAGAACCTCACAGACAACCCAGTATCTATATAATATAGTATATATAAACCACTACTATAGAGAACCTAACAGACAACCCAGTATCTATATAAACCACTACTGTAGAGAACCTAACAGACAACCCAGTATCTATATAAACCACTACTGTAGAGAACCTCACAAACAACCCAGTATCTATATAATATAGTATATATAAACCACCACTGTAGAGAACCTAACAGACAACCCAGTATCTATATAAACCACTACTGTAGAGAACCTCACAAACAACCCAGTATCTATATAATATAGTATATATAAACCACCACTGTAGAGAACCTAACAGACAACCCAGTATCTATATAATATAGTATATATAAACCACTACTGTAGAGAACCTAACAGACAACCCAGTATCTATATAATATAGTATATATAAACCACTACTGTAGAGAACCTCACAGACACCCAGTATCTATATAATATAGTATATATAAACCACTACTGTAGAGAACCTAAAAGACAATCCAGTATCTATATAATATAGTATATATAAACCACTACTGTAGAGAACCTAACAGACACCCACTATAAAATATAGTATATATAAACATTGATTTGACTGAGTTTTGGTTGAGCTTCCCACTAGCTGTTGTTGAAGAACACTTGATTCATTAAATGTGATTAGTTTCCCACAAGATGGACCGTTTTCCCCTTCTCTACTCTCTTTAGGTGACCAGCAAAGACCGTCACCCACCCCAGCTCCGTCCCAGACCCCCAGGACTCTGCTCCCCAGCCAGTCAGCGCTGCGTGCTCCTGGGTTCAGCTCTGTGTGTCTCCCCTCTGGAGCCCCTGGAGCCCCTGGAGCCCCTGGAGCCCCTGGAGCCCCTGGAGCTGGACGTCTGGCTGCGTTCGGGTTTATACGGAGCTCCAGTGTCTCATCTGTGTCCTCTCTCCACTCTGTTGAGAGCTCCCCGTCAAACCTCTGTCGACGTGAGTACCTCATCTATCTATCTATCTATCTATCTATCTATCTATCTATCTATCTATCTATCTATCTATCTATCTATCTATCTATCTATCCTGACAGCACACAGTCTGACCCCTGTCTATGTGAGTAAATCTCTGTATCTACATTTAAGTCATTTAACAGACTCTCTTATCCAGAGAGACTTACTGTAGTGAGTCATTTAGCAGACTCTCTTATCCAGAGTCACTTACAGTAGTGAGTCATTTAGCAGACTCTCTTATCCAGAGTCACTTACAGTAGTGAGTCAAGTCGCTCTGGATAAGAGCGTCTGCTAAATGACTTAAATGTAAATGTAAATGTAAATTTAACAGACTCTCTTATCCAGAGTCACTTACAGTAGTGAGTCATTTAGCAGACTATCTTATCCAGAGAGACTGGCAGTAGTGAGTCATTTAGCAGACTCTCTTATCCAGAGTCACTTACAGTAGTGAGTCATTTAACAGACTCTCTTATCCAGAGTCACTTACAGTAGTGAGTCATTTAGACTTGTATGCTCTAGTCGGCTGGCCCTCGCTACATATTCGTCGCCAGACCCACTGGCTCCAGGTCATCTACAAGGCCATGCTAGGTAAAGCTCCGCCTTATCTCAGTTCACTGGTCACAATGGCAACACCCATCCGTAGCACGCGCTCCAGCAGGTGTATCTCACTGATCATCCCTAAAGCCAACACCTCATTCGGCCGCCTGCTGCCTGTGACTGGAACGAATTGCAAAAATCGCTGAAGTTGGAGACTTTTATCTCCCTCACCAACTTCAAACATCAGCTATCTGAGCAGCTAACCGATCGCTGCAGCTGTACATAATCTATTGGTAAATAGCCCACCCATTTTCACCTACCTCATCCCCACAGTTTTTATTGATTTACTTTTCTGCTCTTTTGCACACCAATATCTCTACCTGTACATGATCATCTGATCATTTATCACTCCAGTGTTAATCTGCAATATTGTAATTATTCGCCTACCTCCTCATGCCTTTTGCACACATTGTATATAGACTCCCCTTTTTTTCTACTGTGTTATTGACTTGTTAATTGTTTACTCCATGTGTAACTCTGTGTTGTCTGTTCACACTGCTATGCTTTATCATGGCCAGGTCGCAGTTGCAAATGAGAACTTGTTCTCAACTAGCCTACCTGGTTAAATAAAGGTGAAATAAATAAAAAATAAAAAAATTGTAGACTCTCTTATCCAGGGAGACTGGCAGTAGTGAGTCATCTAGCAGACTCTCTTATACAGAGACATGTGGTCCCCCACGGGAAACGAGCTCATAACCCTGGCATTGCCAGCGCCATGCTCTACCAACTGAGTCACATATCTGTCTATCATTCCATCTCTCTATCCTTTCTGAGCCACACAGGATATCTCTCTCTATCATTCCATCTCTCTATCCTTTCTGAGCCACACAGTTGGTTAAGGGCTGGTCAGTCAGCATTTCTACACCTGTTGGTTAAGGGCTGGTCAGTCAGCATTTCTACACCTATTGGTTAAGGGCTGGTCAGTCAGCATTTCTACACCTGTTGGTTAAGGGCTGGTCAGTCAGCATTTCACTGTGAGCTCTACACCTGTTGGTTAAGGGCTGGTCAGTCATCATTTCACTCTGAGGTCTACACCTGTTGGTTAAGGGCTGGTCAGTCAGCATTTCACTCTGAGGTCTACACCTGTTGGTTAAGGGCTGGTCAGTCAGCATTTCACTCTGAGGTCTACACCTGTTGGTTAAGGGCTGGTCAGTCAGCATTTCACTGTGAGGTCTACACCTGTTGGTTAAGGGCTGGTCAGTCAGCATTTCACTGTGAGGTCTACACCTGTTGGTTAAGGGCTGGTCAGTCAGCATTTCTACACCTGTTGGTTAAGGGCTGGTCAGTCAGCATTTCACTGTGAGCTCTACACCTGTTGGTTAAGGGCTGGTCAGTCAGCATTTCACTCTGAGGTCTACACCTGTTGGTTAAGGGCTGGTCAGTCAGCATTTCACTCTGAGGTCTACACCTGTTGGTTAAGGGCTGGTCAGTCAGCATTTCACTGTGAGGTCTACACCTGTTGGTTAAGGGCTGGTCAGTCAGCATTTCACTGTGAGGTCTACACCTGTTGGTTAAGGGCTGGTCAGTCAGCATTTCTACACCTGTTGGTTAAGGGCTGGTCAGTCAGCATTTCACTGTGAGCTCTACACCTGTTGGTTAAGGGCTGGTCAGTCAGCATTTCTACACCTGTTGGTTAAGGGCTGGTCAGTCAGCATTTCTACACCTGTTGGTTAAGGGCTGGTCAGTCAGCATTTCTACACCTGTTGGTTAAGGGCTGGTCAGTCAGCATTTCTACACCTGTTGGTTAAGGGCTGGTCAGTCAGCATTTCTACACCTGTTGGTTAAGGGCTGGTCAGTCAGCATTTCTACACCTGTTGGTTAAGGGCTGGTCAGTCAGCATTTCACTCTGAGGTCTACACCTGTTGGTTAAGGGCTGGTCAGTCAGCATTTCACTGTGAGCTCTACACCTGTTGGTTAAGGGCTGGTCAGTCAGCATTTCACTGTGAGGTCTACACCTGTTGGTTAAGGGCTGGTCAGTCAGCATTTCTACACCTGTTGGTTAAGGGCTGGTCAGTCAGCATTTCACTGTGAGCTCTACACCTGTTGGTTAAGGGCTGGTCAGTCAGCATTTCTACACCTGTTGGTTAAGGGCTGGTCAGTCAGCATTTCTACACCTGTTGGTTAAGGGCTGGTCAGTCAGCATTTCACTGTGAGCTCTACACCTGTTGGTTAAGGGCTGGTCAGTCAGCATTTCTACACCTGTTGGTTAAGGGCTGGTCAGTCAGCATTTCTACACCTGTTGGTTAAGGGCTGGTCAGTCAGCATTTCTACACCTGTTGGTTAAGGGCTGGTCAGTCAGCATTTCTACACCTGTTGGTTAAGGGCTGGTCAGTCAGCATTTCTACACCTGTTGGTTAAGGGCTGGTCAGTCAGCATTTCTACACCTGTTGGTTAAGGGCTGGTCAGTCAGCATTTCTACACCTGTTGGTTAAGGGCTGGTCAGTCAGCATTTCTACACCTGTTGGTTAAGGGCTGGTCAGTCAGCATTTCTACACCTGTTGGTTAAGGGCTGGTCAGTCAGCATTTCTACACCTGTTGGTTAAGGGCTGGTCAGTCAGCATTTCACTGTGAGGTCTACACCTGTTGGTTAAGGGCTGGTCAGTCAGCATTTCTACACCTGTTGGTTAAGGGCTGGTCAGTCAGCATTTCTACACCTGTTGGTTAAGGGCTGGTCAGTCAGCATTTCACTGTGAGCTCTACACCTGTTGGTTAAGGGCTGGTCAGTCAGCATTTCACTGTGAGGTCTACACCTGTTGGTTAAGGGCTGGTCAGTCAGCATTTCTACACCTGTTGGTTAAGGGCTGGTCAGTCAGCATTTCTACACCTGTTGGTTAAGGGCTGGTCAGTCAGCATTTCTACACCTGTTGGTTAAGGGCTGGTCAGTCAGCATTTCTACACCTGTTGGTTAAGGGCTGGTCAGTCAGCATTTCTACACCTGTTGGTTAAGGGCTGGTCAGTCAGCATTTCTACACCTGTTGGTTAAGGGCTGGTCAGTCAGCATTTCTACACCTGTTGGTTAAGGGCTGGTCAGTCAGCATTTCTACACCTGTTGGTTAAGGGCTGGTCAGTCAGCATTTCACTGTGAGGTCTACACCTGTTGGTTAAGGGCTGGTCAGTCAGCATTTCACTGTGAGGTCTACACCTGTTGGTTAAGGGCTGGTCAGTCATCATTTCACTCTGAGGTCAGCATTGTTGGTTAAGGGCTGGTTCAGTACCTGTTGGTTGGTTAAGGGCTGGTCAGTCAGCATTTCACTGTGAGCTCTACACCTGTTGGTTAAGGGCTGGTCAGTCAGCATTTCACTGTGAGGTCTACACCTGTTGGTTAAGGGCTGGTCAGTCAGCATTTCACTGTGAGGTCTACACCTGTTGGTTAAGGGCTGGTCAGTCAGCATTTCTACACCTGTTGGTTAAGGGCTGGTCAGTCAGCATTTCACTGTGAGGTCTACACCTGTTGGTTAAGGGCTGGTCAGTCAGCATTTCACTCTGAGGTCTACACCTGTTGGTTAAGGGCTGGTCAGTCAGCATTTCTACACCTGTTGGTTAAGGGCTGGTCAGTCAGCATTTCTACACCTGTTGGTTAAGGGCTGGTCAGTCAGCATTTCTACACCTGTTGGTTAAGGGCTGGTCAGTCAGCATTTCACTGTGAGCTCTACACCTGTTGGTTAAGGGCTGGTCAGTCAGCATTTCACTGTGAGCTCTACACCTGTTGGTTAAGGGCTGGTCAGTCAGCATTTCTACACCTGTTGGTTAAGGGCTGGTCAGTCAGCATTTCTACACCTGTTGGTTAAGGGCTGGTCAGTCAGCATTTCTACACCTGTTGGTTAAGGGCTGGTCAGTCAGCATTTCTACACCTGTTGGTTAAGGGCTGGTCAGTCAGCATTTCTACACCTGTTGGTTAAGGGCTGGTCAGTCAGCATTTCTACACCTGTTGGTTAAGGGCTGGTCAGTCAGCATTTCTACACCTGTTGGTTAAGGGCTGGTCAGTCAGCATTTCTACACCTGTTGGTTAAGGGCTGGTCAGTCAGCATTTCACTGTGAGATCTACACCTGTTGGTTAAGGGCTGGTCAGTCAGCATTTCACTGTGAGGTCTACACCTGTTGGTTAAGGGCTGGTCAGTCAGCATTTCTGCACCTGTTGGTTAAGGGCTGGTCAGTCAGCATTTCACTGTGAGGTCTACACCTGTTGGTTAAGGGCTGGTCAGTCAGCATTTCACTGTGAGGTCTACACCTGTTGGTTAAGGGCTGGTCAGTCAGCATTTCTACACCTGTTGGTTAAGGGCTGGTCAGTCAGCATTTCACTGTGAGGTCTACACCTGTTGGTTAAGGGCTGGTCAGTCAGCATTTCTACACCTGTTGGTTAAGGGCTGGTCAGTCAGCATTTCTACACCTGTTGGTTAAGGGCTGGTCAGTCAGCATTTCTACACCTGTTGGTTAAGGGCTGGTCAGTCAGCATTTCTACACCTGTTGGTTAAGGGCTGGTCAGTCAGCATTTCTACACCGGTTGGTTAAGGGCTGGTCAGTCAGCATTTCTACACCTGTTGGTTAAGGGCTGGTCAGTCAGCATTTCACTGTGAGATCTACACCTGTTGGTTAAGGGCTGGTCAGTCAGCATTTCACTGTGAGGTCTACACCTGTTGGTTAAGGGCTGGTCAGTCAGCATTTCTACACCTGTTGGTTAAGGGCTGGTCAGTCATCATTTCACTCTGAGGTCTACACCTGTTGGTTAAGGGCTGGTCAGTCATCATTTCACTCTGAGGTCTACACCTGTTGGTTAAGGGCTGGTCAGTCAGCATTTCACTGTGAGGTCTACACCTGTTGGTTAAGGGCTGGTCAGTCAGCATTTCTACACCTGTTGGTTAAGGGCTGGTCAGTCAGCATTTCACTGTGAGGTCTACACCTGTTGGTTAAGGGCTGGTCAGTCAGCATTTCACTCTGAGGTCTACACCTGTTGGTTAAGGGCTGGTCAGTCAGCATTTCTACACCTGTTGGTTAAGGGCTGGTCAGTCAGCATTTCACTGTGAGGTCTACACCTGTTGGTTAAGGGCTGGTCAGTCAGCATTTCACTGTGAGCTCTACACCTGTTGGTTAAGGGCTGGTCAGTCAGCATTTCACTCTGAGGTCTACACCTGTTGGTTAAGGGCTGGTCAGTCAGCATTTCTACACCTGTTGGTTAAGGGCTGGTCAGTCAGCATTTCTACACCTGTTGGTTAAGGGCTGGTCAGTCAGCATTTCTACACCTGTTGGTTAAGGGCTGGTCAGTCAGCATTTCTACACCTGTTGGTTAAGGGCTGGTCAGTCAGCATTTCTACACCTGTTGGTTAAGGGCTGGTCAGTCAGCATTTCTACACCTGTTGGTTAAGGGCTGGTCAGTCAGCATTTCTACACCTGTTGGTTAAGGGCTGGTCAGTCAGCATTTCTACACCTGTTGGTTAAGGGCTGGTCAGTCAGCATTTCACTGTGAGGTCTACACCTGTTGGTTAAGGGCTGGTCAGTCAGCATTTCTACACCTGTTGGTTAAGGGCTGGTCAGTCAGCATTTCTACACCTGTTGGTTAAGGGCTGGTCAGTCAGCATTTCTACACCTGTTGGTTAAGGGCTGGTCAGTCAGCATTTCTACACCTGTTGGTTAAGGGCTGGTCAGTCAGCATTTCTACACCTGTTGGTTAAGGGCTGGTCAGTCAGCATTTCTACACCTGTTGGTTAAGGGCTGGTCAGTCAGCATTTCTACACCTGTTGGTTAAGGGCTGGTCAGTCAGCATTTCTACACCTGTTGGTTAAGGGCTGGTCAGTCAGCATTTCACTGTGAGGTCTACACCTGTTGGTTAAGGGCTGGTCAGTCAGCATTTCTACACCTGTTGGTTAAGGGCTGGTCAGTCAGCATTTCTACACCTGTTGGTTAAGGGCTGGTCAGTCAGCATTTCTACACCTGTTGGTTAAGGGCTGGTCAGTCAGCATTTCTACACCTGTTGGTTAAGGGCTGGTCAGTCAGCATTTCTACACCTGTTGGTTAAGGGCTGGTCAGTCAGCATTTCTACACCTGTTGGTTAAGGGCTGGTCAGTCAGCATTTCTACACCTGTTGGTTAAGGGCTGGTCAGTCAGCATTTCTACACCTGTTGGTTAAGGGCTGGTCAGTCAGCATTTCTACACCTGTTGGTTAAGGGCTGGTCAGTCAGCATTTCACTGTGAGGTCTACACCTGTTGGTTAAGGGCTGGTCAGTCAGCATTTCTACACCTGTTGGTTAAGGGCTGGTCAGTCAGCATTTCTACACCTGTTGGTTAAGGGCTGGTCAGTCAGCATTTCTACACCTGTTGGTTAAGGGCTGGTCAGTCAGCATTTCACTGTGAGCTCTACACCTGTTGGTTAAGGGCTGGTCAGTCAGCATTTCACTGTGAGCTCTACACCTGTTGGTTAAGGGCTGGTCAGTCAGCATTTCTACACCTGTTGGTTAAGGGCTGGTCAGTCAGCATTTCTACACCTGTTGGTTAAGGGCTGGTCAGTCAGCATTTCTACACCTGTTGGTTAAGGGCTGGTCAGTCAGCATTTCTACACCTGTTGGTTAAGGGCTGGTCAGTCAGCATTTCTACACCTGTTGGTTAAGGGCTGGTCAGTCAGCATTTCTACACCTGTTGGTTAAGGGCTGGTCAGTCAGCATTTCTACACCTGTTGGTTAAGGGCTGGTCAGTCAGCATTTCACTGTGAGGTTGTATTTAGCACATGTGACAACTAAAAATTAGATTAGATTTGATGTTGTTTACCAATAACATGGTCCGACGGCGAAGTGGACCTACTCAGTATTAATATTATATTATATTAATATTAATATCCCAGAAGAAAGACATTTTAGCAAAACGTTAACAAAAATAGATAAGATATTATATTTATTATTTATTATTTATTATTATGGTCCTTCTGTAGCTCAATTGGTAGAGCATGGCGCTTGTAACGCCAGGGTAGTGGGTTCGATCCCCGGGACCACCCATACGTAGAATGTATGCACACATGACTGTAAGTCGCTTTGGATAAAAGCGTCTGCTAAATGGCATATATTATTATATTATTATATCTTGCTTCTGCTGTAGTTGTGTGAAAATCACCCTGATTCAGTCTATCACAGTTGACTTATTTACCCTTCCCTAACTACACCGAGAATGTTCCACTTTATTTGGAATGGGAAGACCATACAAAACGAAATGGGCCTATTTATATAATGAGAATGAATTCAGAGGGTTGAAATTATTAAATATTAAAGCATTAGACCACAAAAGGCGTCAGTCGTACCAAAGTTAGACTTAAATCCGAACTCGTTCTCTAGCAGATTAGTAAAGAAAATGGCTCACCCCAATTATCCCACTATTTTTTTTTTAACAATCCATAGAAAGCTGGTTGCAATACCAGTTAAATCAGAAAAGACAGAACAAATATTACAACAAATATACTAATTGATAAAAAAATATTTTTAAAAAGTAAAACATGTTTTGGATTTTTTTTTAAATGGTCAAATCTTTTTTGAATGATATCATAAATAAGACTGGTGGAACACGTTTATGGCAATTAGAAATTCAAACTGGATGGTGTTAGGAGATAGATGGGAGGGGTTGAGGATGGGACTGGATGGTGTTAGGAGATAGATGGGAGGGGTTGAGGATGGGACTGGATGGTGTTAGGAGATAGATGGGAGGGGTTGAGGGGAGCTGAAGGACTGGATGGTGTTAGGAGATAGATGGGAGGGGTTGAGGATGGGACTGGATGGTGTTAGGAGATAGATGGGAGGGGTTGAGGGGAGCTGAAGGACTGGATGGTGTTAGGAGATAGATGGGAGGGGTTGGAAGAAACAAATATTTTTGTTTAAAAATAAATTTTCAAAACATGTCTTGGGGGGATTGGAAACGATGCAGACAATTACATTGATAGAATTCACAATCCATCTGCAATATTAAAGCTGTGTGTGTGTGTGTGTGTGTGTGTGTGTGTGTGTGTGTGTGTGTGTGTGTGTGTGTGTGTGTGTGTGTGTGTGTGTGTGTGTGTGTGTGTGTGTGTGTGTGTGTGTGTGTGTGTGTGTGTGTGTGTGTGTGTGTGTGTGTCTGTATGTGTGTGTGTGTGTGTGTGTGTGTGTGTGTGTGTGTGTGTGTGTGTGTGTGTGTGTGTGTGTGTGTGTGTGTGTGTGTGTGTGTGTGTGTGTGTGTGTGTATGTGTCTGTATGTGTGTGTGTGTGTGTGTGTGTGCGCGTGCGTGCGTGCGTGCGTGCGTGTGTGTGTGTGTGCGCGTCTCTGTTTTCTTAGTCCTCCATTCGTTATGGAGGGTTTAGGATTATGTTCTCAACCACTCCCACTAACAACATATTTCAACATTTGAATCAGCTACTCAGACAAATCTGTTTATGTGAGACAGACATTCCTGAAAGGTTGTACAGAACCTATTGAGCTACGACAGTACAGAACCTATTGAGCTACGACAGTACAGAACCTATTGAGCTACGACAGTACAGAACCTATTGGGCTACGACAGTACAGAACCTATTGGGCTACGACAGTACAGAACCTATTGAGCTACGACAGTACAGAACCTATTGAACCTATTGAGCTACGACAGTACAGAACCTATTGAGCTACGACAGTACAGAACCTATTGAACCTATTGAGCTACGACAGTACAGAACCTATTGAGCTACGACAGTACAGAACCTATTGAGCTACGACAGTACAGAACCTATTGAACCTATTGAGCTACGACAGTACAGAACCTATTGAACCTATTGAGCTACGACAGTACAGAACCTATTGAACCTATTGAGCTACGACAGTACAGAACCTATTGAGCTACGATTGGTCTCCACTCTTAAGGGGAAAAAATGTTAAACCTAAAAAACCTATTGGAACCAAGAGTGGTGTCTATAGAAAACACTGTAATTTGCTATCCAATCACTGTATAGTGAAATAGGGAAGGGATAGGACTCTATCCAATCACTGTATAGTGAAATAGGGAAGGGATAGGGCTCTATCCAATCACTGTATAGAGAATAGGGAAGGGATAGGGCTCTATCCAATCACTGTATAGTGAAATAGGGAAGGGATAGGGCTCTATCCAATCACTGTATAGAGAATATGGAAGGGATAGGGATCTATCCAATCACTGTATAGAGAATAGGGAAGGGATAGGGCTCTATCCAATCACTGTATAGTGAAATAGGGAAGGGATAGGGCTCTATCCAATCACTGTATAGAGAATAGGAAAGAGATAGGGCTCTATCCAATCACTGTATAGGGAATAGGAAAGGGATAGGGCTCTATCCAATCACTGTATAGGGAATAGGGAAGGGATAGGGCTCTATCCAATCACTGTATAGGGAATAGGGAAGGGATAGGGCTCTATCCAATCACTGTATAGGGAATAGGGAAGGGATAGGGCTCTATCCAATCACTGTATAGGGAATAGGGAAGGGATAGGGCTCTATCCAATCACTGTATAGGGAATAGGGAAGGGATAGGGCTCTATCCAATCACTGTATAGAGAATAGGGAAGGGATAGGGCTCTATCCAATCACTGTATAGGGAATAGGGAAGGGATAGGGCTCTATCCAATCACTGTATAGGGAATAGGGAAGGGATAGGGCTCTATCCAATCACTGTATAGAGAATAGGAAGGGATAGGGCTCTATCCAATCACTGTATAGGGAATAGGGAAGGGATAGGGCTCTATCCAATCACTGTATAGGGAATAGGGAAGGGATAGGGCTCTATCCAATCACTGTATAGGGAATAGGAAAGGGATAGGGCTCTATCCAATCACTGTATAGGGAGCCAGCCCTCACACAGACAATGTACCAGTACACCCCCTGAACAGAACAAATCAAATCAAATGTATTTATATAGCCCTTCTTACATCAGCTGATATCTCAAAGTGCTGTACAGAAACCCAGCCTAAAACCCCAAACAGCAAGCAAGCAATGCAGGTGTAGAAGCACGGTGGCTAGGAAAAACTCCCTAGAAAGGCCAAAACCTAGGAAGAAACCTAGAGAGGAACCAGGCTATGAGGGGTGGCCAGTCCTCTTCTGGCTGTGCCGGGTGGAGATTATAACAGAACATGGCCAAGATGTTCAAATGTTCATAAATGACCAGCATGGTCAAATAATAATAATCACAGTAGTTGTCGAGGGTGCAACAGGTCAGCACCTCAGGAGTAAATGTCAGTTGGCTTTTCATAGCCGATCATTGAGAGTATCTCTACCGCTCCTGCTGTCTCTAGAGAGTTGAAAACAGCAGGTCTGGGACAGGTAGCACGTCCGGTGAACAGGTCAGGGTTCCATAGCTGCAGGCAGAACAGTTGAAACTGGAGCAGCAGCACGGCCAGGTGGCCTGGGGACAGCAAGGAGCCATCATGCAAGGTAGTCCTGAGGCATGGTCCTAGGGCTCAGGTCCTCCAAGAGAAAGAGAGAATTAGAGAGAGCATACTTAAATTCACACAGGACACCGGATAGGACAGGAGAAGTACTCCAGATATAACAGACTGACCCTAGCCCCCCGACACATAAACTACTGCAGCATAAATACTGGAGGCTAAGACAGGAACACTAGTCTATCTCTTGTTTCTGTAGTGAGACAGATTGATGTACAGTACACCCCCTGGACAGGACACTAGTCTATCTCCTGTTTCTGTAGTGAGACAGATTGATGTACAGTACACCCCCTGGACAGGACACTAGTCTATCTCCTGTTTCTGTAGTGAGACAGATTGATGTACAGTACACCCCCTGGACAGGACACTAGTCTATCTCCTGTTTCTGTAGTGAGACAGATTGATGTACAGTACACCCCCTGGACAGGACACTAGTCTATCTCCTGTTTCTGTGGTGTGAGACAGCTTGATGTACCAGTACACCCCCTGGACAGGACGCTAGTCTATCGCAGGTTCTCACCCCCAATCTCTCTCCTGTGTCAACAATGAACTTCACAGGGGGGTGAAAGTGCACGGTGATGAGCCTGATGCTCCTTTCCAATAAATATCGAGAGTCTTATTCTGATGACATGATCTTCGATGTTTGGCTGCCGTTTGACAAGAAAAAAACATTCTCACTCTTATCCATAATAATCTCATGTAGACTAGCCTACCCACACTGTATCTGTGAGCTGTTGGATAGAGAGCGCAAGAGCAGAGAAAGCTTATTTGCTATTTAACCTTTTGCATGTAGGGGCAGTATTTTCGTTTTTGGCAAAAAAAAATGTACCCAATTTGAAACGGCCTATTTCTCAGCCCCAGAAACTAGAATATGCATATAATTGTCAGATTAGGATAGGAAACACTGTAAAGTTTCCGAAACTGTAAAAATATTGTCTGTGAGTATAACAGAACTGATATTGCAGGCAAAAGCCTGATGAAAATCCAATCAGGAAGTGCCTCTTATTTTGAAACCTCTCTGTTCCTATGCATGCCTATCCTCCATTTAAAGGGATATCAACCAGATCCCTTTTCCATGGCTTCCCTAAGGTGTCAACAGTCTTTAGACATAGTTTCAGGCTTTTATTTTGAAAAATGAGCGTGAAGGATCACATTGCGTAAGTGGAGAGGTGGGGGCTATCAGAGTGAATTTTGCGCAATTGAGTAAAGCGGCCATTGTTCCTCCCGCTGTTATGGAAAAAGCTACACACTCGGTTGATATATTATCTAATATATATTTTAAAAACAACCTGAGGATTGATTATAAAAAACGTTTGACATGTTTCTGTGGACATTATGGATATTATTTGGAATATATGTCTGAGTTGTCGTGACCGCTCTTTCCTGTGGATTTCTGAACATAACGCGACAAACAAACAGAGGTATTTTGGGTATAAAAATAATCTTTATGGAACAAAAGGAACATTTGTTGTGTAACTGGGAGTCTCGTGAGTGAAAACATCCGAAGATCATCAAAGGTAACCCATTTTTTTGATTGCTTTTCTGATTTTCGTGACCTAGCTACTTAATGCTTAGTGTACATAATGTTATGCTATCGATAAACTTACACAAACGCTTGGATTGCTTTCGCTGTAAAGCATCATTTCAAAATCTGACACGACAGCTGGATTAACAAAAGCTAAGCTGTGTTTTCCTATATTGCACTTGTCATTTCATGAATATGAATATTTTTAGTCATATTATCTGACTGTGGTGCTATGCTATTCAGCGGTTTCTGATGACAATTATCCCTCTTAAGGGATGGAGGTTAAGAGGTTAAGAGGTTAAGGGATGGGTAGCGTAAAGGATTTTTAACACAACAGTTTGTGGCAAAACTATCGGTAGATTCGAAAATGCGATGGAAACACATTGAACTATAGATTCTTATTCGGTGGCATGAAAACCTTAAGCGAAAAAATACATGTTGTTATTATTTTCTGCTCTGTGTCATCAGTCCGTTTGGTGGAAACACTCTTCCCCGGGTGGGAAAATACTTTATTTATGTGGATGTTTGCATGAAAACCTGTCACCAATTGGATGGAAATTAAGCTGCTGATTCGTATTTTCCTTCAATTTCCTGAAGATACAACGGTACAGGAATGTCCGTCCGCCCGTCCGTCCGCCCGTCCGTCCGTCCGTCCGCCCGTCCGCCCGTCCGCCCGTCGGTCCGTCCGTCTGTCTGTCTGTTACCTGTCTGTCTGTTACCTGTCTGTCTGTCTTTCTGTTACCTGTCTGTCTGTTACCTGTCTGTTACCTGTCTGTCTGTTACCTGTCTGTTACCTGCTTGTCTGTTACCTGTCTGTCTGTTACCTGTCTGTCTGTTACCTGTCTGTCTGTTACCTGCTTGTCTGTTACCTGTCTGTCTGTCTGTCTGTCTGTCTGTCTGTCTGTCTGTCTGTCTGTCTGTCTGTCTGTCTGTCTGTCTGTCTGTCTGTCTGTCTGTCTGTCTGTCAGTCCGCCCGTCCGTCCGCCCGTCCGTCCGCCCGTCCGCCCGCCCGCCCGCCCGTCCGTCCGTCCGTCCGTCCGTCCGTCCGCCCGTCCGCCCGTCCGCCCGCCCGTCCGTCCGCCCGTCGGTCCGTCCGTCCGCCCGCCCGTCCGTCCGTCCGTCCGCCCGTCCGTTCGCCCGTCCGCCCGTCCGCCCGTCCGCCCGTCCGCCCGCCCCCGTCCGTCCGTCCGTCCGTCCGTCCGTCTGTCTGTCTGTCTGTCTGATGTGGTTTAAGAATTCATACAAAAAATCCACATTTGTTGTTTTTCTTTATATAAAAAAAGGTGTGATTTTGAAACATCAGAAACCTGAAATAGATTTTATAGGGACCTACGTTTGGTGCCTGTGACGTTCCCGGAGATTAGATCCAGATTTCTGATCGAAGTAGATCCACAGTTGACTTTGTAATGGTGTTACTGTATGATGTTAAATGGAGGTGAGTTCAACAAGGATTCTGTATGATGTTAGATCTGAGGTATCTCCGGTACGGGACTATAATTGATATGGGCTCTGGTATGGGACTATAATTGATATGGGCTCTGGTATGGGACTATAATTGATATGGGCTCTGGTACGGGACTATAATTGATATGGGCTCTGGTATGGGACTATAATTGATATGGGCTCTGGTATGGGACTATAATTGATATGGGCTCTGGTATGGGACTATAATTGATATGGGCTCTGGTACGGGACTATAATTGATATGGGCTCTGGTATGGGACTATAATTGATATGGGCTCTGGTATGGGACTATAATTGATATGGGCTCTGGTATGGGACTATAATTGATATGGGCTCTGGTACTGGACTATAATTGATATGGGCTCTGGTACGGGACTATAATTGATATGGGCTCTGGTATGGGACTATAATTGATATGGGCTCTGGTATGGGACTATAATTGATATGGGCTCTGGTACGGGACTATAATTGATATGGGCTCTGGTACGGGACTATAATTGATATGGGCTCTGGTATGGGACTATAATTGATATGGGTTCTGGTATGGGACTATAATTGATATGGGCTCTGGTATGGGACTATAATTGATATGGGCTCCGGTATGGGACTATAATTGATATGGGCTCTGGTATGGGACTATAATTGATATGGGCTCTGGTATGGGACTATAATTTATATGGGCTCTGGTATGGGACTATAATTGATATGGGCTCTGGTATGGGACTATAATTGATATGGGCTCTGGTATGGGACTATAATTGATATGGGCTCTGGTATGGGACTATAATTGATATGGGCTCTGGTATGGGACTATAATTGATATGGGCTCTGGTATGGGACTATAATTGATATGGGCTCTGGTATGGGACTATAATTGATATGGGCTCTGGTATGGGACTATAATTGATATGGGCTCTGGTATGGGACTATAATTGATATGGGTTCTGGTATGGGACTATAATTGATATGGGCTCTGGTATGGGACTATAATTGATATGGGCTCTGTTATGGGACTATAATCGATATGGGCTCCGGTATGGGACTATAATTGATATGGGCTCTGGTATGGGACTATAATTGATATGGGCTCTGGTATGGGACTATAATTGATATGGGCTCCGGTATGGGACTATAATTGATATGGGTTCTGGTATGGGACTATAATTGATATGGGCTCTGGTATGGGACTATAATTGATATGGGCTCTGGTATGGGACTATAATTGATATGGGCTCTGGTATGGGACTATAATTGATATGGGCTCTGGTATGGGACTATAATTGATATGGGCTCTGGTATGGGACTATAATTGATATGGGCTCTGGTATGGGACTATAATTGATATGGGTTCTGGTATGGGACTATAATTGATATGGGCTCTGGTATGGGACTATAATTGATATGGGCTCAGGTATGGGACTATAATCGATATGGGCTCCGGTATGGGACTATAATCGATATGGGCTCCGGTATGGGACTATAATCGATATGGGCTCTGGTATGGGACTATAATTGATATGGGCTCTGGTATGGGACTATAATTGATATGGGCTCCGGTATGGGACTATAATTGATATGGGCTCCGGTATGGGACTATAATTGATATGGGCTCTGGTATGGGACTATAATTGATATGGGTTCTGGTATGGGACTATAATTGATATGGGCTCTGGTATGGGACTATAATTGATATGGGCTCTGGTATGGAACTATAATTGATATGGGCTCTGGTATGGGAATATAATTGATATGGGCTCTGGTATGGGAC